>NW_027070320.1:102272-215007 GCF_002906115.3 Quercus suber
AAGTTCCTCCTGCACTTCCCGAAGATCCCAAAGAGTCTAAGCAAATTGGTGGTCAAGGCAAGCAAGCTGAGGATCCTCAAGACAAGGGTAAGGACTTGGGTAAGAAGAAAACTCCTTCTGAACCCAAGGACCAAACCCAAGATGCTACTGCCACCCAGTCCAGCAAGGCTTAGATATTTAGGACTTTTATTTCATCTGTATTAGTCTTATATTATTATTATTATTATTATTATTTAGTTAACATTGTAAGGTGCTGAAAAGTACTTTCTTTTTTATCAATGAAATTGTTCTTCTTTTATTTTCTATATCTTCATTGCACATATTATAAGATTTATTGTTATTGCAAATGACGCTGACCGATAACTACTGTAACCTGAGCAGACTTAACAAGCTAGTGATGCAAATAAATTATACAAATACTGGAAAAAGTGGATCGTATAAGAATTGTTAATGAACATAAGAAGCAATGAATGGTATGAAGGTTTTATATATTTTCTGGTGCTTAAATAATTAGATGCTTTACTTGAATTGGTTTTTGTATAACACTTACAAAGAATACTACTAAGCACTGATTCTGAACTAAGTACATCACCAAAGAGGCGTATCATAAGTTAGAGTCTATTTAAATATCTCTGAAGGCTTCAGGTGTAATTGAATTTAAGTTTAAACACTAATAATAACTATAAGGGGGTGTTAACTAACCCATATCATCTGGTCCGAGAACTTCAGGCATGATTAGATTTAAGTTTACACACTTATAAGAATTGTAAGGGAGTGTTAACTAACCCACATCATCTGGTCTGACGACTTCAGGCATGATTGGATTTAAATTTAAACTCTTATAAGAATTGTAAGGTAGTGTTAACTAACCCACATCATCTGGTCCGAGGACTTCAAGCATGATTGGATTTAAGTTTAAACACTTATACGAATTGTAAGGGAGTGTTAATAACTCACATCATCTGGTCCGAGGACTTCAGGTATGATTGGATTTAAGTTTAAACACTTATAAGAATTGTAAGGTAGTGTTAACTAACCCACATCATCTGGTCCGAAGACTTTAGGCATGATTGGATTTAAGTTTAAACACTTATACTAAAACCTTTATGTAATAAATAAACATATTGATCAAAGAAAAATTCAATTAATAATAATACCTTTTAAGGTTGTTTACATTCTAGGGGCATGGTATTACATGACCGTCTAAGTTTTCCAAAAAATATGCCACAATGCCAGCCCCTAAGGTAATACGATATGGCCCTTCCCAATTGGGCCTTAATTTTTCCCAAGCTGAGTTCCTTGCAGTGCCCACAACTTTCTTGAGCACTAGATCACCAGGTATTAAAGGCCTTAGCTTTACGTTGGCATCATAATCCTGTATGAGCTTTTGTTGGTAATATGCCAATTGGATCGTTGCATTGTCCCTCCTTTCCTCAATCAGATCCAAACTCTTCTCTAACAATTCATTATTGCTATTCAGACTGAATGAACTGGTTCTCAATGTTGGGAACCCAGTCTCCAGAGGGATAACAGCCTCTGCCCTATAAGTCATTGAAAATGGGGTATCTCCAGTAGATCTACGAGGCGTAGTTCTATATGTCCAAAGTACGTGTGATAGTTCTTCCACCCATTTACCCTTCGCGTCATTTAGCCTCTTCTTCAGTCCATTTACTATGACCTTATTAACAGCTTCTGCTTGCCCATTCCCCTAGGGATAAGTAGGGGTGGAGTATCCGTTCATGACTCCCAATCCATAACAATAATTTCTAAACGCTTTGCTATCAAACTGAAGGCCGTTGTCCGAGATGAGGGTATGAGGAATCCCAAACCGAGTGATAATATTTTTCCAGACAAATTTATTTGCATCTATGTCTCTGATGTTAGCTAGAGGTTTAGCTTCAACCCATTTGATGAAATAATCTGTGCCGACCAAAAGATACTTCTTGTTTCCTATTGCTTTAGGGAATGGACCTATAATATCTAAGCCCCATTGAGCAAATGGCCATAGGCTGGATAATAGATTAAGGATTCCACCTAGTTGATGTATGTTTGGTACAGACCGTTGACATTGATCGCACTTTTTAACATATTCATGGGCCTCCTTTTGCATATTTGGCCACCAATAGCCTTGGGTAATGGCTCTATGTGCCAAAGATCTATCTCCAATATGGCTTCCACAGATTTTTTAATGTAACTCCTCGAGGAGTGATTCAGCTGTTTCAGGATGTATGGACAACAAGTACAGCCTTGAATAGGAGCGTTTATACAATTTCTAGTCCTCAGATAGCCAAAATCTAGTAGCCTTCCTCCAAACTTTGTCCGCTTCTAACCTTGCTTCAGGTAAAGTATCCTCCTTCAGGAATTGAATTATAGGGTCCATCCAACCTGGCTCAGCTCTGATTTAATGAATTCGGACTACCTCTTTTCTTATCTTCGTGGATTTATACAAGTCTTCAACAAGGATAACCCGAGGCAGATTCTGTGCCGAAAAGGTTGCAAGCGTGGCCAGAAAATCAGCATGTGCATTACCATTTCTGGGAATGTGTAGCAAATTAAAAGATTCAAACTCTGACTGTAGATGTTTAACTTGGCTCAAGTACCCTTGCATTCTTTCATCTTTTGCCTCGAATTCCCCTTGTACTTGGCCGACGACTAGCCTTGAATCCAAGAACATTTCCACTGATTTTCCTCCCATTCTTTGAACCATTGCCATTCCCATCAGTAGATCTTCATATTCAGCCTCATTATTTGTAGCCATGAAGCTTAGTCTTAGCAACTTTTCAATAATGATCTTCTCTGGAGATATTAGCACTATTCCCACTCCAGATCCTTTCTGATTTGTTGCATCGTCTACATATACCTCCCAGAATGAGGGGCCTTTCTAAGAGATTACGCCAACCGATTTTTCATCCATGTTCTGTACTGGCGTTAATTCTTCTAATGAGGGCTCAGTGAACTCGACTACTAGATCTGTGAGGACCTGTCCCTTTGTGGAGGTACGGGGCATATACTTGATGTCAAAAGCCCCTAGGATAGTGCCCCATTTAGCTATTCTTCCTGTGTAGTCAGCACTTCTGAGTATGGTTTTAAGCAGGAGTTGGGTAAGAACAACAACCGTATGTGCTTGAAAATAATAAGGCAATTTCTGTGTACCAAGCACTACTGTCGGGATGGCTTTCTCCAGTGGCAAATAACGAATCTCGGTATCATGCAATGACTTACTCACATAATAAACTGGCATTTACACACCTCGGTCCACTCGTATCAACACCAAACTTACAGCATAAGGAGCCATAGCAATGTAGGCAAACAAGACTTCATCTGGCTCAGGACTGGACATGATTGGTGGCCGAGCTAAATAGTCTTTAAGTTGTTGGAAAGCTAAAGCACATTCTTCAATCCACTCAAATCCCTTCCACTTATTGATCAGCAAAAAGAAAGGCCTACACCAATCTGCTAATCGAGAGATAAATCAGTTCAGAGCAGCAGCCATTCTAGTCAATTTCTGGACCTCTTTGGGATTCCGAAGAGGTTGTAAATTGTTGATGGCCTTTATCTGATCTGGGTTGACCTCAATTCCCCTGTGAGTTACCATGTAACCCATGAATTTGCTTGATCCCACACTAAACGAACATGGATGCATTTAAACGTAATTTGTATCTTCTAAGAACTTCAAAAATGTTTCCAAGATCTTTCACATGTCATCTATGTAAATCTCAATACCTTTACCCAGTTGTGGCTTAAACATCCTCGTCATCATTCTTTGATAGGTGGATCCCGCATTTTTTAAACCAAATGATATCACTCTGTAGTGGTAGTTCCCAATAGGGGTGAAAAAGGCAGTCTTCTCCTGATCATCCAGGGCTAATGGTATTTAGTGATAACCTTGGAAAGCATCCAGAAAACTCATCTGAGGATGGCCAACAGTTGCATCTACTAGCTAGTCTATTTTAGGCATAGGGAATGGATCTTTAGGGCAAGCCTTATTTAAGTCAGTGAAATCTACGCATACTCGCCATTTCTCATTCTTCTTTTTTACCACCACAGTATTCGCTAGCCACTAAGGATAAAAAACTTCTTTAATAGTTTCAGCTTGTTTGAGCTTTGTTACTTCCTCTTGCACTGTGTCAGCATGCTCCTTGGATGGGCACCGAGGAAGCTGTTTCCTAGGGGTGATCAATGGGTTGACCTTCAAATTGTGACATATGAATTCTGAATCCACCCCTAGGACTTCGTAAGCATTTCAGGCAAATACATCAATGTTTCTTTTAAGGAATTCTATCAGCTCTTCCTTCTCCTGGAGACGTAACTAAGATCTGACTTGAAAAAATTTCTCCAGATCGTCTCCGATAGCAATTTTTACCAAATCTTCACACCTCACACCCTCAACTGAATCTTCGACGAGCAATGCTAAAGGTTTTAACTGCTATAAATCCTTTTCAACATAGGTCGAGGACTCAACTACGGGCTTATGCTAGATGGCAGCCACTAAGCATTGTCTCGCCATAGATTGATCTCCCAGGATTTCATTAACTTGACCTTCAGACGAATACTTAACCTTCTGATGCAGAGTAGAGGAAATAGCCTCTAACGTGTGAAGCCAAGGTCTAGTCACAATTGCAGTATAGGGCGAATATGCGTCTACGATAATGAAATCTACCTCTACTACCTCTGTACCAGTCTGCATAGGTAATCGTATTTGACCCTTCGGGATAACAACTCTTCCTTCGAAACTCACCAGGGGAGAACTGTATGGAGTTAAGTCATCAAGTTTTAAGTTCAACCCCTTATAGAGATCAGGGTACATTATCTCTGCTGCGCTGCCTTGGTCCACCATTACCCTCTTCACATCATACCCCCCCAATTCTGAGGGTGATTACCAAAGTATCATCATGGGGTTCGATGGTTCCAATCTTCTCTTCATCTGAGAATCTTAAAACTGGTAGAATACTCGCTTTAGCTCTCTTCGGATCTTGATTAACGTCTTCTGTGGGTAAACGGGCTACCGACATTACCCTAGAGGGGTAGGATCCTGTTCTCTCAAGCGCAGCGAAGATGACATTAATTATTCCCAAGAGGGGTCTTGAAGAAACATCTCTTCAAGATTCTGAGTTTGCTTGACTCCCCTGACCACTAGAATGATGCAAGAGTTGTTTTAACTTACCCTCATGGACAAGTTGTTCCAAATGATCCCAAAGACTTCTACAATCTTCTGTGGTATGCCCATGATCCTGGTGATACTAGCAATAGAGGCTACGATTACGTCTCTCAGGACTTCCCACCATCGTGTTCGATCATTTGAAGAATAGTTCATTTTTAATCTTCTCCAAAACTTGATGCACTAGCTCTCGGAATACTGTGTTGACTACTTGAGGATTCGCCGATCCAGACTGTCCAACAAAATCTCTCCGCGGTTTATTGTTATTGTAATGATCCGATCTGAAATCCCTCCTCTCCTGAGGGATAACCTTATCCTTGCCCTTTCCTTACTGTTAATCCTCTTCAACTCTTTTATACTTATCAATCATGTCCATCAAGTTACGCACACTGGTGACAGATTTTCCAGTCAGAGATTTCCTTAAACCATGGTCAGCGGGGAGGCCGAGCTTAAATGTATTAAGGGCTACTTCATCAAAATCGCCTTCCATCTCATTAAACATCTCCCAGTACCTATCTGAGTACGTTTTCAGGGTCTCACCTTCTTGCATGCTCAAGGATAGCAATGAAGTTAAGGGCCGAGCGACTCTTCGGCAGGTGACAAAACAGGAACCAAATGCTTGAGTGAGTTCTTTGAAGGAACTAATGGAATCTGCTTTCAGGCTGTCAAACCATCTCATCGCAACTGGTCCCAAACTAGAGGGGAAAATTTTGCACATCAAAGCTTCATCCTTGGAATGGACAGCCATCCTTTCGTTGAAGTGACTCACGTGCTCCACAGGGTCTGTTCTACATTATAGATGGTGAACGTTGGCTGATGAAAATGACGAGGGAGTCTTGCCTCTTCAATCTTACGTATGAAAGGTGATCTGGAGATTTGGTTCAAGCCTTGCTCATAGCGTCGTTCCCTACGCCTCTACGTGATGGGCTTCGAGGTTGCTTTACAATAATGTTCTTCTTCATAGGAAAAGGATTGCTAACTGGTGTTCGAGACCTCTGTTTATAAGTTACTTCTTGTTCGTTGTCAAAATTATCATCAGAGTATGAAGAAACCCGCCTCCTCTTTGCATGGCGCAACTCCCTTTTTAACTAGTCAATCTCTAGTTGCATGTTTTTTCTTCTCTGCATGAGATACATGACTTCCACCTTGTGGCTGGCTTCAGTTAGTATGTGTAGTGTGTACACTACCTTTACGATCACGTCTTTGCTCCAGGTTGAGAAAATGATCAACGTGTTGGGATGCCCTAAATTCTCCTGTTGCCCTGGTTCAGCCATCGTCAACTGTTGTTCCACTCTTCTCAAGCTCTTCCCACAGACGGCGCCAATTGTAAGGTCTCGATTTGTAGCTAAGCCCAAAAGATATGGGATGTAAGCCCAATCAGCCAATACAATAAATTTGTAGAAGTGGGTAAAGAACTGGACTGTTTGTGAACTAAACAATAGTTAATCAAGGTTTTAAAAGATGAATAAATGCAAAAACAAACTTCAAACTTCAATATATTGATGTCCGAGGAGATTAAAAGCTAATACAATTCTTAGAGCTACAGTCAATCTTCCTTCTTTATCACTTTCAATTTTTTCCGATCCCCCCCTCATGAGAGGCCCTTCACATTTATATAGTTTTTTTTCGTCTATCTTGATTGTACACTTGTTCTTCATCTAAGCATCCGCTTGAGTATATGTCCCATCAGGTATCTTCTTTGGTTCTCCATGAGTGGTGGTAACTGAGTGCACTTTCAGAGCTCTTCTTCACATAAATGCGGCCAAAAAGGTTGCTACAGTAATTTAATGCGGTGGTAGCAGCTTTTCTCATAGATATTTCTCTATTCTTATCATCTTTATACGTGTATGAAGTTCATCCTTATCATTAGAACTTCTTGGAAGATTGTCCAAGCCACCCAGATATTTGCTTGACCAGTATTCTTCATATCCGAGAAGGATAATCTCCTCGAACTATATTTCTTTATCACTTCGTTCGTGATTTTCCACTCCGAGGTCTTTCCCAATTATTTACTCCTTCTCGGACGGACTCATATCCTCATATAGGGCCCAAGGCCAATATATAAATTAGAGAGAGAGAGAGAGAGAGAGAGAGAGAGAGAGAGAGAGTACAAAAGGCTTAATTTTAATTCAACTCACAAAAGGAAATGAAGCCTTAGTTTAAAATGTGTGTATGGAGCATTAGCATCCAGGGATGGGAACTGATTACTATTTTACCATCTAAAAACTTGCTTTATTATTATATCAACTCACTTAACAATTCACTCTCAGTTTTTATTTTTACATACAACCCATTAAAATATTATAACTAAATAATAAAATAATATAAAAAAATGAGATCTCTTTTGACTTTTCCTATCTTTCACTGCCACCACTGCCATCGTTGAGCAACCTAACCACCGATCAATTCAAACCCAAACCCAACACCCAAACCCAAACTCAAACCCAAAATCCAAACCACCCACTGCCACCATAAAGCATCCCAATAGCACTAACCACCACCACCCCTGATTAATTCGAACCCAAACCCAATACCCAACTCACTAAACACCTAAACTGAAAATCAAAAAACACCCCAAAAAAACCCAAAACCAAAATCCAAAGGCACCACCACCACCATCCCAAACAGAACCTAACCACCATCGAAACCTAGCCACCAAAACAACCATCACCGAAACCCACTACCAAACAGACCTAGCAAGCACCAAAACCCACCACCAAATAGATCCATTAAACACCGAAATGACCCACCACAAAACCCGATCACCAATTTAACTCCATAATCGAAACCCACCACCGAAATGCCACCACTAAAACCTATTAACACCGATTTGATCCAACCAAAACTTAATCAAATTGATCGAGATAGATGATCGAGAAATATGTTGTGAATAGAGAGAGAAGAGTGGGAAATTGAGGAGAGAAATAGAGAATGAAGAGGGAGAGACGGAGAAGTGAGACTGAGAAGAGAGGAGACAGAGAGATCAAGAAAGGGAAAAAAATAAAGAGAGAATATGGAGAATAAGAGGAGAGAGAGAGAGAAGTGGGAGATAATAAAAAAAATAGATTTTAATGATACAACTTGTGAACAGTAAGGTTGCATATATGCAACCTTAGGGTCCATTTGGTTTGGGTAGTGGAAAAGTGGGAGGATAGAAAATGGAGAGAGGATAGAAAAGTGGAAGTATAGAAAAGATTTAGTTTTCTCTTGTATGTGTTTGGTTGGGAGGGTAGAAAAGTGGAAGTATAGAAAAGATTTAGTTTTCTCTTGTATGTGTTTGGTTGGGAGGGTAGAAAAGTGGAAGGATGAAAAACTCTTTTATTTGGTTGAGAAGAAAAGTGAGATAATAGAAAATAAATTTGTATAAAATTACCATTATATCCAATTTAGGTAAAACAAAAATAATACATTATATTTTTATTAAAAAAATATGTATGAATGATTTCTTCATTAAAAAAATAAGATAAAAAGAGGATAAGAAGTTCAAGAACCCAAAAAAAAAATTAAAAAAAAAAACGATTGAAAAAAAAGAAAGGGTGTTACATATGAACACAAAAGATCACTTAGCGAAGAGAAAGTTATACGAGGTTTGTCAGAAGAAAATGTGGGCTAGGCCTAGTTACAGGTATGAGCTTCTTTACCACGAGGAATGAAAGAATATACATATATATATATATATATATCTATATAATGTGTACTCTAAATTAGGATGTTTATTACACACACTAAGAACACTAGTATTATTGGAGAGTGTAAAACCCCCCGTTGTTATTTTAGTATCTAAACCCTTAAAATTGCATCACATCTGGGTTTGAAACCCAAAATTTTTCCCCTCCCCACTATAGTAAGGCTCTGTTTAGTTGGAGTGAAAATAAGAAGGATAGAAAAGGAAGAGTGGAAAACAAGGAAAAAAATTATGTTTTTCCTTGTTTGGTTCAAAAGAGAAAAACACAAAGGATGGAAAATATTTAAGGAAAAATCTACCCAGGCCCACAAATATTTATCCTCCCAATTTGGAAGGAAAAGTGGGAAGAAAAGAGAGAAAAGTGGGGCTTAGCACTTGAATTACATATTTACCCCCTTGATGTGTTATATGTAAGTTTTTTCTCTTTTTTATTTTATTTTATTTTATTATTTTATTATGGGAACTTGTGTGCTTGTGACTTGTGAGTCAGGTCTTTGACTCCTTGTCTTTGCTTCCATTTTTTCTTTTTTCTTTTTTAAATTCTTTTCNAAACACTGTCTTGCCATAGATTGACTTCTAACTTGCTCCTCGACTTGATCCCCTGATGGATACTTCACCTTTAAGTGCAGGGTGGAAGATACAGCCCCCATGACGTGAAGCCAAGATCTTGCCATAATAGCAGTGTAGGAGGAGTAGGCATCTACCACAATGAAGTTCACTTCTACGATTTTCGACCTTGCTTGAACAGGTAATCTGATTTGGCCCTTCGAAAAGACTATTTTCCCATTAAACCTTATTAGAGGAGAATCATAGCAAGCCAGGTCCTCAGGTTTCAGCTTCAGCCCCTTAAATAGATCAGGGTACATGATCTCTGCACCATTGCCTTGATCTACCAAAACCCTCTTCACATCATACCCTTCAATCCTAAGGGTAACCACCTGGACATCATCATGCGGCTACAGGGTTCCCACCTTATCCTCATCAAAAAAACTCCCCTTTGCTTACATGGACAATATAGAAAACTCCCCTTTGCTTACATGAACAATATAGAAAACTCTACCTAAACTTGCAAACTATTAAATGCCTTGAGATTGCTTATGTTGTAGCTATAGAATGTTGTAGTTTGATATTTATACATTTTAAGTATTTTGTAATGGGAGCAAGCTTTTTGTGGATAATAAATGTATTAATTATGTATGTTGATTTTGGATATGCAGGAAAGTTATTTGCGAAAATATTTGTTAGAGCGTAGAAGTTTTTGAGGTAATGCTTAGTAATTAATACTGAACATATTCTAAGCATCTAACCTTTTAAATGCATCAAGGTGAAAAGGTAAAAGGGTTAAATTTAAAAGGTTAAAAAAAATTTGATCAAAAGGTTGAGATTAAAAATGAATTTTTTAAGTATTTATTTTAATCCTTAAATGTTAAAAGTGGTATTGCAATGAACCCTAGTCTGGGACAATAAGACATGAATGAACCATTGATAAAAGTATCAACAGCAATAAAAAAAAAATATATATATATATATATATATATTATGTCTCTAATATTATGCTCCATAAGAATCAACGCATCCAACTCAATATAAGTGTTATAACAATAAGAAAAATGTATGATAATCTACTATATATTTGGTTAATTCTAAAATTTAATATGTTTTTTTTTTCTTTTTTTGTTATGGGTTGTCCATAAGGAGTCATGGACGCGTTGCATTACTTTTGCTTGCATGAAACTCCGGTTTAAAGTTAACCACATGATGGTATATTTGCTCCGGTCCAAAATAATAAAAAGTAACTTTTATTGAGCAAACATTACTCCGTATTGAAAACATAAGACACACATTATGGGTACGTAATGGGTGCATGCGAGAGTCCAGCTCCCATAATTGGGAATTACTATAATACATTGTGACTCCCACTCAGGGCCGGCCCAAGGCCTAGGCCTAAGGCCCCACCACAAAAAATATTTCCCCTTTACAAAAAAGGCTCACTCTATTGTAAAATGTCTAAAATTTTATAAAAAAACTATAAAATTTTTCAAATGGTTGTGCACTTTTTATTATTAGTAATGTTAGAGATATCACAAATTTTACTATAGATTTAAAAAATGACATGTTACCAATCACAAAAAAAAAAAAAGTATTTTAAATGTTCATCTATATATATATATATATATAATCGAAACTTTTGAAACTCTCACAATTTTCCACATCATCACTATTTTTTTTTTTTTTTTGTTTTAGATTCTTTTTATTTTAGGTTTTATATCTTATATAGAATCCACCAGAAAAAAAATAGACAAAAGTTTGAATTTTTATTAATATCAATAATATTGAAAAACGTATACAAACTTGGAGGCCAATTTAAGGGCTCCATAAAACTTGATGGACAAGAAAATATATTCTAAAATAAGTCCTAATTAGTACTTAACCATAATAGGAACCAAATTTGACCTAAAAAACATTAAAAGAACCTAAAAACAAGGAAATAAATCACCTAGACCTAAAATAACGTTTTTTTGCATAAAAATACCAAAATTAAATAATTACAAAAATTAAATTGTAAATTCCATCCTACATCAACTTATCACAAAAATCATCATCCATATTTATTATTATTATATATTTAATATATATATATATATATATAAAACCGAAGCCTTTAAAGCTCCCACAAAAATTCACATAACACGTTAGAATTTTAAATATAAAAAAAAAAAAAACTTTAGGATTAAGAAAAAAAGAGAAAGACTCCTGGTAGGACTTTCTCTTCTCTTCTTAAAACCTTAGCAATTACCATCCCAAAATCCTAAACTTAACTTCACTTTAAGATTAAAAAAATAAGAAGAAGAAAGACTCACGTAAAAAAAAAAAAAATCATTTTTTTTCTTTTTTATTTGCTTTTATATGTGCCTGAAATTTTCATTCTATCTTATTCTTTTGTTATGTTTAGAATTGATTTTCTTTTAAGTATTTGGATTAATCTCTATATTTTGATAGTGTTTTTGTGGGTTTGGTTTTTGGGTTGAAATTTCTAATAATTACTTTACATTGTATATGGCAGATGAAGCATCTCTATTTTGGAGAAAAATCAAAACTGCAACTTATGTCTTCCAGTCCAAGGAGTGATAAATTTTTATTTGGTATATTATATATGAATTTTTTGAATTTGAAGGGTTTTGTTTGGTTTTGAAATAGAATTTGGGGATTTTATAAAATTTGGAAGCTTCAAGTTTTGGGGTTTTTGGTATTTGCGTCTCAGTAAGTTGATCTTAATTCTTTACCTTATATATTTTTGCTTTATTGAGAATTTTTATTTGGGTTCATGTGATTTTTTGTTTCCTTAATTAAAGTTTTGATTTTTGATTGATTAGTTTGGATTCAACGTAAAAGATAATGGAATTAGGTGTTATAAATTTGATAATGTTCCATGTTTTGAATTGTTTATATGGTATTAACATTTTATAAAAATCTTTCTTACAATCTAATAACATTCTACGTTAGACAACACTTCTAAACTATAGAAAAACATAGAAGTTAAATATTTCTTCTCATTGTATTTTATTTAATTATGACAAATCTTTTTTTTTTTTAAATGCTAACTAGCAAAATGTCTATAAAATGCATATTATTAACCCAATTTTCTATTTCTAAATTTCTTAGATTTTATTATATCAATTTTTTTTCTTTTAAATTCTTGGTGGGCAAATCAGTCTCTCATTAATTCTTTTACCTTAACGTGATGTTGGTTAATTGTCCTTTTATTTAACTATTCCGTGCATCGCACGGGTTAGCGACTAGTTAATTACATTATTGAAGCTTCTCAATCACTATTATTGTCACATTATATTGTGAACATTTTGTAGTATCTTTAGCTTTTTCCTTTTTTATTTCTAACAAGGCTTTAAAAAAATATTTGCAAATGTGTTAGATCATCAATGATGATTTATCTCCCTTAATAGTTTGAAACTTTAATATGTGTAAACTAATCTACTACAAAAACACACATTAATTAATATCATAGATTACAAATTAGATTATAAATGTAACTAACCATGTATCATCATATATTTAAGATAAATTAATTTTCTTTTTAAAAAATAATATATTTTTTTCTTTTTGTTAAATTTATTTTTCAATTATGATATTCAATTCTCTATATGAAATTAACCTTTGTGTAGTTAGTATTATTCATTAAATTATGCATATTGTAGGGTTAGGATTTGTGGCCCAAGCCCAAAATAATAAATTTGTAGAGCGTGGGTGATAGAGCTATGTTGATTATGGAATTAACAACGATAGGTTACAATCTCCAAATATAAACCAGCAGAAAGATACACGTAAAGACGAAATGAATTGAAGTTCGAAGAGGTTTGTGATAAATTGAGTAGTGATTACAGTTCTTAGAGTTACAGTGAAGTCTCTCATTCTTTTCTCTCGTCTATTTTTCTCTCTCCTTTTATCAGGAGCCCTTCTTCTTTATATAGCATCCTTCCCTATCATCCCCATCGTTCACTTGTTCTTCATCTGAGTACCTACTTGAGTATATGTCATGTCATATATCTTCTTTAGCTTTTTGTGAGTGGCGGTAGCTGAGATTATACTGTTCAGCAGTCTTCTCCACATAAATGTGGTCAGAAAAGTTGCTACAGTGCATTTAATACGGTGGTGACAGCTTTTCCTTTTAGATATTTCTCCATTCTTATTATCTCCAGGCATGTTTAAAGCTTATCTAGATTGCTGAAGTCATTAGTAAGCTCATTCGAACCCACTAGATATTTATTTGATAAAGAATCTTTGCATTCGAGGAGAATGATCTCTTCAGAATGTTGGTGCTCTCTTCGGACGGATTTTTTTCACTTTCACGTATCTTTCTTTCATGCAAAGTACTCCTCAACAATTTTAGCCTCTTCGGACATACAATAATCTTCACATTGGGCTCTTGGCCCACTACGTAAGGTCGGGCTTCCCCCCCCCCCCACTCCCCCTCCCCCTCACACATATAATACATCAAATTAACCTTAGTTTAAGATGAATGTGCTGAAGTTTGAGAAGTTGTAGCATTTATATATAATGTGTGTTGGAGAGTTCAAATTAAATATTATATACTATTTAGGAATTTGTTTATTTTTATTAAATGTTAATTTCGGCAAGGATTTTACCTATGCCTAATTCCTGAGGCTTCTTGGGAGTTAAAAAAAAGAAAAAAAAGAAAAAAGAAAAAAGAAGGCTACTAGGGATACATTTATAGTCTTGCAAAAAGAAACAAAACTTAGATACAGTACCTTAGGTGCTATTTCTTAAGTTCCCCTTTTAAAATTCAGTCATATGGGTACTTAACTTAAAAAATACACTTCCATCCCATAAGGAAAAATTCACATGGCAGAATCTTGAAATGGGAACCTAAGGAACAATACCTAAGTACTATACTTAAGTCTTGCCCTACAAAAAGTTATACTTCTTGACCATTTGTAATGTTAATAAAGATAGGAATTAATTTCAATTTATACAAGACTTCCCACCCAACCCATAGGGTAAAATTCATAAATTTCCTCTTCTCTATTTAAATCCTAACTGCCTCTCTTCTCCAATAATAATAATAATAATAATAATAATAATAATAATAATATGAAAATCCTAATTATCTTCTCTTATTAGTGAAGACAATGTCATCCAAGAAAAATTAAACCAAAAACTCAACAACAACGCACTTCGTTCTTTTCAAACCCAAAACCCTCTCCTCCACAGCACCACACCAAACACCAGACCCACCACTGTATATCCACCAAAACCCATAATCCACACTAGACCCGCCACCATCAGAGACCACCTCACAACCCACACCACAAATTAAACCCAAAACCCACGCTGCCACAACCACCTAACCCACGCCTCAAAAACCTAATACAAATCGACTCAAAAAAAGGGAAGGAAGAAATAGAAAGAGAGGCTAGACATTATAATTATAAGAAATCAACTCCTAATCTCAATACTTTGTAAGTAAAACCAAACACAAATGTTCCTTAGAAAAGCAACCAAACACAAATAACACAAACACCATTACCTACCCGTTAACACCATTCAAACATGCTAAAATAAAGAAAAATAACAAGATAAAGCTTAAAAGCTGTAGAGCCCGCCATCTTCATCCAAGAGGATTATCTCAATTGGTCAACTGAATGCCATTCTCGATTGCAAATGTGGATATCCTTTCATACTTGTTCGCCTCTGCAACAATTTTCACCCTTTCGGTCTATCCATACTCTTCACGTAGAAAGATGACAGCCTTAACCTCCTTCCTGCCAGTCACCACCAGTTTCCTCTTCTCCTTAAAAAACCAGGTAACCTTTACTATAAGGAAAAAGACATAATACAACAAGCATTATTACCCCCCCTCCCCCCCGAAAAAAAGAGGTAATATATATACTATTGCATCACTAGGTTGTTTTTTGTTGTAACAATAACTTAAATTTATTACATCAATATGGGATTGTAGTAATAATTAAAATGAAATGTGTTGTTGTAATAGGTAGCCCTTATTTTACATTGAGATATGTTGTTGCAATATTTAATCTTTTATTTTACATCGATCTATATCATTGTAATAGGTTAAATCTTTATTTCACATCAAATTTTGTTGATGTAATAGAGGCGAGTAATTGAGTAACATGAAATTTTAAGAATTTGGCGCTAATTTTTTTCATTAATTTCCTCTCTCTCACACATGTTTATCCCTTTTTTTTTTCTCATCTCAATTTCCCACTTTCTCTCACCACATCTATCTTCCTATTTTTTCTCATCTCAAATTTCACTCACACCCACGCCTATCTCTCTCTCTCTCTCTCTCTCTCTCTCTCTCTCTCTCTCTCTCTCCTCTTCTTAGTTTCCCTCTTTATCTCACCCACCTCTATCTCCTATTTTTTTGCTTTTGTTTTAAAAATCTCAAATTCTCTCTTTCTCTCTGTATCTCACGCCTACCTCTTTTTTTTTTTTCTTATTCTTTTTTTCATCTTAGTTTCCCTCTTTTTCTCACCCACATTTATCTCCATGTTTTTCTTATCTTAGTTTCTCTCTCTCCATGTCTCTTTTTTTTTTTTTTTTTTTCCTCATCTCACTTTCACTTTCCCTTTTTCTCTTAAGCATATCTCAAAATTCAAATTTATCTACTACCTACAAATTTTTCTTGAAAGTTGTAATAAAGTGTTATTGCAATGACAAAAAAACTGTTGAGAGTCGTTGTAATAAACTCTAAAACAATAGGTTTATGCAACAAAAAAATCTTGTTACAATAAATTTTAAATATTGCAACAATTTACTTATTTCAATGTAAAATAAAGGGTTACCTATTACAACAACACATTTCATTGTAATTATTGCTTCAATCTCATATTAATGTAATAAATTTAAGTTACTATTACAACAAAAAACAACCTAGTGATGCAATAGTATATATATTACCTCTATTTTTTTTTTGGTAATAATACTTGTTGTATTATGTCTTTTTCCTTGTAGTGAAGGTTGCCCGATTTTTTAAGGAGAAGAGGAAACTGGTGGTGACTGGCAGGAAGGAGGTTAGGGCTGCCATCTTTCTACGTGAAGAGTATTGATAGACCGGAAAGGTGAAAATTGTTGCAGAGGTGAACAAGTATGAAAGGATATCCACATTTGCAACCGAGAATGGCATTCAGTTGACCAACTGAGATAATCCTCTTGGATGAAGATGGCGGGCTCTGCAGCTTTTAAACTTTATCTTGTTATTTTTCTTTATTTTAGCATGTTTGAATAAGGTGTTTTTTGTTGTAATAGTAACTTAAATTTATTACGTTAATATGAGATTGTAGCAATAATTACAATGAAATATGTTGTAATAGGTAGCCCTTATTTTATATTGAGATAAGTAAATTGTTGCAACATGTAAAATTTATTGCAACAAGATTTTTTTTGTTGCATAAACCTATTATCTCAGAGTTTATTACAACAACTCCCAACAGTTTTTTTGTCATTGTAATAACACCTTATTGCAATGATTTTTTCCCGTTATAACATTCCTTTTTTCTTGTAGTGCTTGTTGAAATCATTTCTTTAACTGTCGATGACTGTAGACCATAGAGGATCATTAACGTCCAGGTTGTGCCTAATCTCCCATCGAGATTGGATTTCCAAAATGCTCTTTAGGTTCTTAATGCAATCTCATTCTTCTCGATTCATCTATTTTCTTCTTCTCTTTTTTTCTCTCTGTGTCACTTCTTTCAACTTCTTTTCTCTCTGTGTTGCTTCTTTCTTTTTCTTTTTCTTTTCATTTTTTCATTGGCATGTGTGAATAAGACCTTCTGTAACCTCAAGTCATTTTCCAGATCCGGTGCAATTAATGATGGTATACGAGATTCAGTTCTCTAGATTTTCTAGGGAAATTTTTTTAAATCCTAGTCATTCTTTTGTGATTTAAAGGTCTAGATTATGTCATGTCAGCAAGTATTGTTAGTGAAATGTTGTCATGGCAGCAATTATTTTTTTAATAAAAAAATCAATCTATTGCAATGAGATTTTCAAAATAAATTGTTGCAATATGTAAAATTTATTGCAACAAAATTTTTTTGTTACATAAACCTATTGTCTTAGAGTTTATTACAATGACTCTCAATAGCTTTTTTGTCGTCGCAATAATACCTTATTGCAATGACTTTGTAGTTATTGCAATGATTTTTTTCCGTTGTAACATGCCTTTTTTTTTTTTTGTAGTGCTTATTGAAATTGTTTCTTGTGCTGCTGACAACTGCAGACCATAGAGGATCATTAATGTCCGGGTTGTGCCCACTCTCCCACCAAGATTGGATTTCCAAAATGTTCTTAAGGTTCTTGACGCAATCACATTCTTCTCGATTCATCTCTCTTCTTCTTCTTCTCTTATTTTCTCTTTGTGTCGCTTCTTTCTTCTTCTTTTCTCTCTGTGTTGCTTCTTTCTTTTCATTTTTTCACTGGCATATAAGACCTTCTGTAACCTCAAGTCGTTTTCCAGATCCGATGCAAGCAATAGCAAAGAGCCATTTTACCTTGCAATTAATGATGGTGTACGAGATTCGGTTCTCTAGATTTTCTAGGGATTTTTTTTTTTTAAAATCCTAGTCATTCTTTTGTAATTTAAGGGTCTAGATTATGTCATGTCAACAAATATTGTTAGTGGAATGCTGTCATGGCAGTAATTATTTTTTTAATAAAAAAATCAACATATTGCAACGAGATTTTCAAAGTAAATTGTTGCAATATGTAAAATTTATTATAACAAGATTTTTTTTTGTTGCATAAACCTATTGTCTTGGAGTTTATTACAACGACTCCCAATAGCTTTTTTTTTTCGTTGCATAAACCTATTGTCTTGGAGTTTATTACAACGACTCCCAATAGCTTTTTTTTCATTACAATAACAACTTATTGCAACAACTTTGTAGTTATTGCAATGATTTTTTTCCCGTTGTAACATGCCTTTTTTCTTGTAGTGCTTGTTGAAATCGTTTCTTGTGCTGCCGATGATTGCAGACCATAGAGGATCATTAACGACCAGGTTGTGCCCACTCCCCCACCGAGACTGGATTTCCAAAATGCTTTTCAGGTTCTTAACGCAATCCCATTCTTCTCGATTCATCTCTCTTCTTCTTCTCTTCTTTTCTCTATGTGTCGCTTCTTTCTTCTTCTTTTCTCTCTGTGTTGCTTCTTTCTTTTTCTTTTTCTTTTTGTTTTTTCATTGGTATGCGTGAATAAGACTTCTGTAACCTCAAGTCATTTTCCAAATCCGGTTCAAGCTATAGCAAAGAGCCATTTCACCTTACAATTAATGATGGTGTACGAGATCCAATTCTCTAGATTTTCTAGGGAATTTTTTTATTTATTTAAAATCCTAGTCATTCTTTTGTGATTTAATGGTCTAGATTATGTCATGTCAGCAAGTATTGTTAGTAGAATGCTGTCATGGTAGCAATTCTTTTTTTAATAAAAAAATCAACCTATTGCAACCAGATTTTCAAAGTAAATTGTTGCAATATGTAAAATTTATTGCAACGAGATTTTTTTGTTGCATAAAACTATTGTCTCAGAATTTATTAGAACGACTCCCAACAGGCTTTTTGTCGTTGCAATAACATCTTATTGTAACGACTTTGTAGTTATTGGAACGATTTTTTCTCGTTGTAACATGCCTTTTTTCTTATAATGCTTGTTGAAATCGTTTCTTGCGCTGTCGATGATTGCAGACCATAGAGGATCATTAACGTCCAGGTTGTGCCCACTCTCCCACCGAGATTGGATTTCCAAAATGCTCTTCAGGTTCTTAATGCAATTCCATTCTTCTCGATTCATCTTTCTTCTTCTTCTCTTCTTTTCTCTCTATGTTGCTTCTTTCTTCTTCTTTTCTCTCTGTGTTGCTTCTTTCTTTTCATTTTTTCACTAGCATGCATGAATAAGACCTTCTGTAACCTCAAGTCATTTTCCAAATCCAGTGCAAGCAATCGCAAAGAGCCATTTCACCCTGCAATTAATGATGGTGTACGAGATTCGGTACTCTAGATTTTCTAGGGAAATTTTTTTAAATCTTAGTCATTCTTGTGTGATTTAAGGGTCTAGATTATGTCATGTCAGCAAGTATTGTTAGTGGAATGCTGACATGACAAAATCTAGACCCTTAAATCATAAAAGAGTGGTTATGATTTAAACAAATCTACTGGTGGAGTATCCTAGGAAATTTAGAGAATATGAATCCGAGAGGAACAGGTAAAATAATAAGAGTTATGCTAGCATCACTGAATTGGCCATAATTTTGTGTCACAACTCGCCACATGGCGAGTTGTGACTTGTGATTGGCAAAGGTGTGTTAGTAGGCCGTATGAGGACACAACTTTGCCAATCACAACTCGCTGTGTGGCGAGTTGCGAGTTGTGGCACAAAGTTGTGCCTAATTCGATAGTCTCATCATTACTCAAAAAATAAAGTGTAAAAGTTAGATAGCAAAAAGTTCAGAGTAAAAAAAAAAAAAAAATTTATTTAAGGATTGAGATTAAAAGTGATTTATGCAACTTTTAATCTCAGTTGTTGATATACAATTACATGGTGCAATAGCTCTAATTATTACAGCAGATCTACCTTCTTGATAAATGAACATTTATTTATGAAGTTTTGTTATATTCATCACAGTAAGTTAGTAGTTCACTAGAATTTAAAATCCCTAGTTTAATTATAGTTTATTGTTTCTTATTAATATAGATTTGTATTTTTTTTTCTAAATAACATATGGATTAGTAGTTTCGTAGCCTTGTAGATTTTTAGATATTTTGGCTTTCTTGTAAACTTATACTTTTGTAGATCTCTCAAATCCTCAATATAATTGCAACTTGCTGCTATCCATTGATGGTTCTTACTTTGCATTTTTCTTGGTGATCAACGTAGCATAACTTAGTAATCTCAGCATCGATAAATCAAAAGTCCTCTTCATTGAGGTAGAATTGAACCACATGATCACGAAATCAAATGATGCGAACATAATCTTAACAAATTTTTAAAAAAATTATTAAAAAAATGGTAAACTATAGAGTTGGTCTCTATTCTTTGTATCATATGTCAATTTGATCTCTAACCTTTTGATTGTGTTAATTTGATCCCTAACATTTTCAGTACTGTGTCAATTTGGTATCTGATGTTAAGTTTTGGATGGTAAATATTGATATAGCTAATAGTTCAAATAAAATATTATATTTTTGCCACATCAACTAACACCTATACTGCCATGTCATATCACATTAAAATTAAAAAAAGCAAACAAACAAATAATATTATTCAACACGTTATGATCAAAATGCAACACACAAATTCCTTCTTTTTTCTTTATTTTTTTGAGAAGTGGTAGCTGAATTTCATTAATCAAAAGAATAAGAAAACTTTACAAAGACTCTTAAGAATAATATAAAAAATGCAGGCACTTTCTTTTATTGGAACAAAGGACATTAAAATTACATTTCGAGCTAATAATGAATCTTCCATCAATTTCTTGAATTCAAATGGGTAATTATAAAACAAATCCAATCTTTATCCCATTTAGAGTTTCCAAATTTTTTAAAACAAAAAAAATTTCCAGATCAGCAATAACGTTGAAGACTTGGATGAAGAACAAAGAAGGGAGTTTTTTCTTTTCTTTTATTATTATTATTATTTTTAAAGTTTCTTTTCAAGGTCCATCTTAGCCACTCCCTAGCCACCAAAACCAATCTTAGCCTTATTCTCAAGAAATGGTATTTTACGCGGTGAAGTTTGATTCGCTTCAAACTACCATAGAACTCAACCCACCATTGAATTCAAGAAAAAATTGGCTGTGGAACCCACCAACTGAAAAGAGATTGGCTTGCCTTAATGGTGGAGATCTTTGTTGGGCTTGGACAACTCAAGGGGTGTGGAGATCGACATGGACCTCGTGAAGTATGAGCTAAGGGAGAAGAGAGAGAGAGGGACGGTACCAGGTTTCTTTTTTTTTTTTCTTTTTTTTTTTTTCAGATTTAATTTTATAAAAAAAATTGATGAATATTTTAACCATATCTAATGTGTAATTTTTTTAAAATATTTTTTTAAGTTTATGCCGACATGGTAGTACATGTGAAATGAAAATAATATTTTATTTTGACCAATAACCACATTAATATTTTCCATTCATTACTTAACGGTAAGGACTATTTTGACACAACATCAAAATGGTAAGGACTAAATTGACACATTTGAAAGGTTGAAGACCAAATTGATACATATCCTAAAAGGTTAGGGACCAAATAAGCAATTTACCAAAAAAAAAAAAAAAAACTAAATTGAAACGAAAAAGTTGAAAACTTCTCAAAATATATAATAAATAAGAAATGGACAAAATTTTCAAATTCAACTCCTCACCTTCCAAAAAATAATCATCACTCCAACATGAGAATAACATAAAGTGATAACAAAGCTAGAACAAAGAGTTGCAAGCACCACTTTGTTCAACTCTTTGTTCTAAGAAATAAAAACAGAACTTTGTTTCTTCAAAGATCCTATTCTCGAACATTTAGTAGCATTTTCCTATGCACAATTTATGGCCCAGATTCATCATGCTCTGCCTTTGCCATCCACATCTGCACTCATAAAATAAGCAAAATCCTCTCATCAGTAACCATACAAAAGGAATTGAACTCGTTGAGATACAAGCATCAAAACATACCTACTAGAAGGTGCTAAGTGATGCCAAGATAGATCCTCCAATCCAGACACTGTACTTCCTCTCGGGTGGAGCCACCACCTTGATCTTCATACTGCTTGGGGGCTAGTGCAGAGATTTCCTTGCTCATTCTATCAGCAATACCTAGAAACATGGTTGAACCACCTGAGAGGACAATGTTTCCATACAGGTCCTTCCTGATATCAACATCACACTTCATGATGGAGATATGTGATCTCGTGAATGCCTGCTGCTTCCATTCCTATTATGGATGGTTGGAACAAAACTTCAAGGCATCTAAACTGCTCAGCACCAATGGTAATGACCTGTTCATCTGGTAACTCATAACTCTTCTCAACTGAAGAGCTGGTCTTGGAGGTCTCAATCTCCTGCTTGTAGTCAAGGGCGATGAAAGCTAGCTTTTCCTTCATGTCCCTCAAAATTTCCCACTAGGCTGTGATGGTGAAAGAATACCCACACTTCGTAAGAATTTTCATCAAGAGATCTGTGAAGTCACGGCCAGCCAGGTCTAGACAAAGAATGGCATGTGGGAGGGCATACCCCTCGTATATAGGAACTATATGACTGACACCATCACCAGAGTTCAACACAATACCTGCAAAGCAAAGGCAGGGTTACTTTTTGGTAAGATTAACCAGTTGGTGGGGTTACTAAGAGCTCTCATAGTTTTCTATCTTTGTATGATTGACACCATCACCAGAGTTCAACACAATACCTGCAAGGCAAAGGCAGGGTTACTTTTTGGTAAGATTAACCAGTTGGTGGGGTTACTAAGAGCTCTCAAAGTTTTCTATCTTTGTAGAACTAACATTGCTGGACCAGATATCGTTGTCTCATCTTCTACGCTTTAGAGACTTTTAGTGTCTTCAACTCTTTGATCATGTTATTAATTACCTCTTTCAGACTGGCTTTTCTTCCCTCAATGAAGTTCCAAAGTTCAGGAACTACATGAGTTGTAGTCACTTAATTCCAGCAAAGCATCTGCTACAGCTTTGTACACTTCCTCCCTCCATACACTCCTCAACTCCTTTAGCTTACTATCAAATTTATCTATCACTTCCTGCCTTTCAACAAATTGGGACATTCACAGTGCTAATTCACTGTTGTCTAGAATGTTCTGTAACTCTATCTTCAATTTTTCACAATAAGATTGCTGATGAATTGGTTACAAAACATCACTTGTGTTACAATGTTTTGGAATTTAAAACTAACTTTATTTCATTTTTCATGATTTGAAGAATTGGAAGCACCCTATAATAAGAGAAAAAACAGATAATAATTCCATTTATTGGAGTTGGTCTTTATTCTGCAAGGAAAAACCTGGAAAATTCTTCATATTGTCTATTGTCATAGAAGAAACCAGTGTCCCTTTACTACCTCCTTGACAACAACAACCCAACGTATTTTTATCCTAGAAACATCTGAAGTTTCTATGGGTCTTAGGTATCCATATTTGCCTTGTCAATATAGATTAAAGCAAAGCATCAAAGAGAACTTTAAACTATATGAAATAAGTAAAAAAAGTAGAAGGCAAAGAAAAGTACCTGCAAAATTCCATCAACAAATTCTGTTTTGAAAGGATGCCAAATTTGATTACTAACATTGGCTTGCCACGATGAAATTAGCTCTGCTGATTTTAGCTCCCAATCAATAGGGTATTTTTTGAAGCACACACCTTTAAATGGTTTCTCATCAACCTCGCCCATTCTTTTGATTCCTTAAAGGTCTTGGTCATTCCAAATATCTTGCAAACCCTATATGGAAAACACAAAGACATCACATCTTTTTGTTTTTTTTTTTTGGAGAGGACAGATGTTAGCAAAACATAATGGCAATTGATTATATACATAAAAAGTTGAGCATTTTCAGTAAACATTAACCATGTGTAGAAGAAAATAAGAAAAATCTTACATTTATCAATTCTTTGCGAGCATGTTGCAGCTCAAGGTTACTCCTGTGCTCCTTAAGTATCAGAGTTTGGTTAAGGGTGTCCATGGATTGCAACTCATCCACTTTTTCCTCCAATTCTTTTCTTGGGGCATCAATTTGGATGGTTGATATATAGTCGTGTTTTGTAGAGCTTTGAGCTTTCAACTATAGCAGTTATGATGTTAGCTTAATGTAAAACTATTGTTGTAGTTGGTTCACAATAACTATCATCAAGTAAATGGCAGACGAAGTTCTGGCAAGAACCACATGGAATTCAATCTAAACAAGTTTTAGCTAGAACTACATGGATTCATGGAATTGAATCTAAATTCTAAACTGGGTAGCAGATAAAGGCAAAATATGCACATAAAACTGTAATTTGAATACCATTTTTTTGTAACAGAAACACATTTAAATTGTTCCATAGCAAATGAAGGAAAACAATACTTGCAGATGACAAACAATGCATATGATACAAAAGGTTGATATGCTGTTCAAGTAATCCTATAGGCATAAAAAAAAAAAAANAAAAAAAAAAAAAAAAAAAGAGAACCAGCTTTACACTATAAAAAAACAACCAATCTTGGATGATATTACCAAGACCATATATCTAGCACTGCAAATGGATAGAGCCCATATATGGCTACACTCATACATAAGGGATCATTTACAAAGTTTCATGCTCACCTTCTCCCTCTCAATGAGTAAAATTTTCCTCCAGATCAATTTAGGCCTCTTGCTTCTCCAATTCTTTAACTCGCTGCTGCAACTTTGCATTTTGTATGGTGACAAACTGTGCCTTCTTCATTTCTAAAGAACAAATTAAGTATGAGATAAGCACACATGTCTAACACTTCAAAATGTTGCAGAAGATAATGCTAATTCAGATTAGTCAGATCTCAGCTACTTAAAATAGAATGAAAAGATGCAGAAGAATAGTAGAAGATAGAATCTAGCAAAGTTTCAATGCAGGATATATGACTGAAGCAAAGGTAGTGCTAAATTGACTGAATTTCACAAGGAAGTGAGAAAAAAGCGTAGATTAAAAGTGTAACACCAACCATAAGGCTAAAGAGGCAATGCTATTCAAAATGTTGCAATTCTCTCAAGTATTCAAATGGAGTTTAAATAATGGACTATTTGATATTCAAACATGATTTATTCTCCCATTTCACATTTAAGTTTACTACAATTATTAAAATACTAGCAAAGAATGCATTCACAATCTTAATCAAAACTACACTGCCATTATATACCAATCAACCAATCCTTCTGCAGATTCAACAATTTTTTATAACAGACACTATTAAGCACACTCTTTCTAGACAACTTTTCACAGGTATAGTTTGTGGGGGTATTGCTTGGCTGCTCGAGTCTTGCCAGAATGCAAAGTTGTTTTTATTATCCAGGGACATTTTGAACATACTAAAAGCTTTACTCCCATCCTAATGCGTGAAAGATAATATGAATATGTCAAGGCAAGTTTGGAAGACAGAGAAATATTGATTTACAGAGTTTTGTGCCACGTTGTCTATTTCGGTGTTTAAGGCGGGAACAGAATGCTAGATGCTTTGAGAACTCTGAACGGCCAATCCTTGATATAAAGTCCTTTTTCTTTCGTACTCTTCTTGAATGGAGCTTAGTTTTGCCTCATGCTCTTTTTTGTCCCTCCCTGTTCTACTTGATCAATGTAATTTGGGTTCTTACTTTCTGCCATTGTAGTACATTTTTAGTGTACTTGGATTGGCTATTCTTTAATAAAAAGTGCTTATGCTATTTATCAAAACAAAAAAGAAACATTATCCATTAAGACTGCCACCCATAATAGCATGATTACCATTCCCAAAATGAGAAAACTAAAACAATCTATGGATAACAAACCTTCCTAATTTCAATAATCAATTTACTTTTTCAAAGTTCTCATTTCACAACAATTTCAAAATAGTTAAGATGAATCTCCAAAATTTCCCCAAAAAAAAAAAAAAAAAACACTAAACACTTATCATGAATTCTATTTTCCTTTCCTCCTCTACTCAATTTTCCCAGCAAACAAACAAAGTGATAGTTAACAAAAAAAAAATATATATATATATATATATATATAAACAGAGAAGAGAGAAGGGACACGAACCATTGGGGGTTTAAATAATGGAAGCTGAGAGAAGGAACGCGATGCTTAAGGTTGAAGCAGCAATGGCGCTCTATTCCTGCTCTCACAAACCTAAATGCCACACGAAATCTCTCTCTCTCTCTCTCTCTCTCTCTCTCTCTCTTCTCTCTCTCTCTCTCTCTCTCTCTCTCTCTCTCTCTCTCTCTGTGTGTTTTTCTAATTTGTGAATATAATCAACGACAACTCTCACACTACTTTTGGGAGTTCATAGAAAAATTGAATGCAGTGAAAGTGCAACGGAAATTTATAAAATGAAAATAATATATATATATATATATATATGATTATATATATATATATATATATTTTTTCAAAATTCCGAATTAATGTCCAGCCTTTACCCAAAATAAGAAAAAGGCAAAAACATGTTAAACTATTCTATTAAACGGAGTCGAAATTTCTCATTTCGAGAATATGTTAAAAGGGTAGAAGTAAGTTTGTGTTGTTTCTAACCCACTTAATAAACGGATTGTGCTAAAATGAAGAATTTCAGTTACTTATTAAATGGATTGAGTTAGAGTTAAATTATTTGAAAACTTTTACCTTAATATGATACGAATATGAACATGAACTCAACCCGTTACTATAAATTGTTACCCCTAACACTATGAAATTCTTATAAAAGTCTAGATTTTTTTTTAATTGATGTTAGGAAATAATCTATAAATGGTCCGGATTGTAATCATGTTAAAGGATTAGTTTGGTTATGTATAATGAATGTTTAGATTCCTTCATGTTTGTTTTTGCCTATGAATCTTTTAAAATTTTTCTTTTTAGAAAGCCTATGAATCTCATGTAAGAAGAATTTGTTCTTTCCAAAAATCTTTGTAACTTGAAATATGTCATATATTTTAATTATGCTTTATAACATTATTAATAATAATATGTCAAAAGTAAAATAAAATTGGATTGAATAAAATAACAATAGTAATAGTATAGAAACTCAAATGAAAGAAAAAGATGTTAAGATATAGCATATATACCTTATAATATTTACGTTTATAGAACCATAACATTAGCAATTTAAAAAAAAAAAAAAAAAAAAAATCTATCAACAAGTTTCTTAAGAAACCAGTGCCACCTATTACCATAACCATATGTAAGAATACTATATATAATTAAAATTTATCTGATTTGATTGATTTTTGCTAATGAGAGATATTTAATAATTTTTCAAACTTATAAAAAAAAAAATTGAACACTTATATTGATCATTTCAACATATATCATATACTTTGAAGTTAGGTTCTATAGTTAAATGAAAATCCAAGAAATTTACTTTCAAGACTATTGTGGCTAATTTAGACGGCTAAACCCTAACCTGACCTTTACGCATCCGAAATCATTCCTTCAAGTGTCTTTTACATAAGCTCGGAATAGTTGTATATAGTGTTGAGGTTTTTTTGTTGTACAATAATATTCTCTCAGTCATCTAGATTCCTAGAAAAGAAAAAAAAAAATCCAATGTGATATACGTATAGATGATCTAGAATTAAATTGTCATCTTTTATGACTGAGAAACCCATTTCTTGAGAATAATTCAGATACATATTGGTAGATTTTTGCCTTCCCCATGCATGAAATTGAAAACCATAAAGCATGCTGTGCCTATATATGTAAGTGCTAACTGAGAGAGAAAACGGTGGGTGCTAGGTAGAATTTGTTAAGCAGAATTTGCATTGCATTTAAGAGAACAACATATAGAGTGGTTTCATTTGGAATCTTGGATCACCTAAAGCTTCTACCGTGTTCCAAAAAGTGTTGCTGTTGAGCTTGTTGAGTGACGAGTTATTAGTTAATCAATGATTTTTAATGGTAGTTTAGTTGGTTATCTTATAGCCTGTATGTTGGGGTTTGGTGTTGCATCACCTAAAAATAATATTGTATTTTTCACAGTAGTGTGGAATATATATCAATAAATCGGTTTAAATGCAACTACAACTGTACTATCGGGCTGAGTTTAATGTTAAGAAGGGCTGCATCTTGATGGTCCCTTTTGTCATGTATCAGATTTACCTTCCTCCTTTATTGTAAGCCAATTTTTGAAAAACTGTTGGGTGTAGTATAATCCATACTATTTTTTTACTTAACCCTTTTTAATTTAATGCACCTCTTGTAAAGAAATCAAAAAAAAGGGAGAGATAACATTCTATGCTTTTGTCATGAACTTGTTCTCCAAATGCATAAGGTAAAATAAACTTTGGCCACAGATTACATTCTTCATAAGGAAATAATCCGATATGCTTAGTATGCCTGAAGCATAATCATTACAAAGATGACCCCCATTGTGATATTAAAAAGAAAACTGCCTTGTTTGTGAGCTGATGAGGAAGGTGTTTCAGCTGAAGATCCAGTTGAAGAAGTTTGATGGGATTGATCAGATTCAGTTGGAGGAGTAAAAGAGGGCGATAATGAAGGATCCTCCGAAGACGAATCAGATGGTGAAGGAGGCAGCACTGTGGGAGTGGATTCCGCAGGCGTTTGTGTTGGTGAGTCAGATGGCGAAAGAGGCAGCACGGTGGGAGTGGATTCCGCAGGCGTTTGTGTTGGCGAGGGAGCATCACTTTCTTCTGGAGCTGGAGTAGGAACTAAAGGCGTCACTTCTGAAGTTGGTGGTTGGATTGTAGGAGATGGGGTTGGTGGAGCTGTTGTTGCAAGAGTGTTTATTTGAAGCTTCATTCCTTGGCTGCAATGTCCTACTGTTCCACAGATGAAGAGAGCAGAAGTCTTTTCCATATAGGAATCCTTATGAGCGTAGATTGCGGAGTCCTTTTCCTTATAGGAATTTATCATTGAGCATGGTGGCCAAGTAAAGGTTTTATTGGAACCGTCAGTCTTTTACCCGTCGGCTTGTCTCGTTCCCTACGTCGATAAAGGGCCGTCAGCCTCTATGAACATAATTTCGAGCTTCTCGGATTTCCCTTACCGTCAGCATGTCTCTTTCCGTCGGCGCATGAGTCCTTAACATCCGTCGTGACTGGCCCGTCAGCCTGAGCATAAGCTGACGGGTTAAGCCCATGGTACTGGCCATGATTCTTCCTTATCACTGTGCCTATATATGTAAGTGCTAACTGAGAGAGAAAACGGTGGGTGCTAGATGGGATTTGTTAAGCAGAACATGCATTGCATTTAAGAAAACAACATAAAGTGGTTTCATTTGGAATCTTGGATCACCTAAAGCTTCTACCGTGTTCCAAAAAGTGTTGCTGTTGAGCTTGTTGAGTGACGCTTTATTAGTTAATCAATGATTTTTAATGGCAGTTTAGTTGGTTATCTTATAGCCTGTATGTTGGGGTTTGGTGTTGCATCACCTAAAAATAATATTGTATTTTTCACAGTATAGTGTGGAATATATATCAATGAATCGGTTTAAATGCAACGACAATTGTACGATAGAGTTTAATGTTAAGAAGGGCTGCATCTTTGATGGTTCCTTTTGTCATGTATCAGATTTACCTTCCTCCTTTATTGTAAGCCAATTTTTGAAAAACTGTTGGGTGTTGTATAATCCATACTATTTTTTTACTTAACCCTTTTTAATTTAATGCACCTCTTGTAAAGAAATCAAAAAAAAAAAAAAAGGGAGAGATAACATTCTATGCTTTTGTCATGAACTTGTTCTTCAAATGCATAAGGTAAAATAAACTTTGGCCACAGATTACATTCTTCATAAGGAAATAATCCGATATGCTTAGTATGCCTGAAGCATAATCATTACAAAGATGACCCCCATTGTGATATTAAAAAGAAAACTGCCTTGTTTGTGAGCTGATGAGGAAGGTGTTTCAGCTGAAGATCCAGTTGAAGAAGTTTGATGGGATTGATCAGATTCAGTTGGAGGAGTAAAAGAGGGTGATAATGAAGGATCCTCCGAAGACGAATCAGATGGTGAAGGAGGCAGCACTGTGGGAGTGGATTCCGCAGGCGTTTGTGTTGGTGAGTCAGATGGCGAAAGAGGCAGCACGGTGGGAGTGGATTCCGCAGGCGTTTGTGTTGGCGAGGGAGCATCACTTTCTTCTGGAGCTGGAGTAGGAACTAAAGGCGTCACTTCTGAAGTTGGTGGTTGGATTGTAGGAGATGGGGTTGGTGGAGCTGTTGTTGCAAGAGTGTTTATTTGAAGCTTCATTCCTTGGCTGCAATGTCCTACTGTTCCACAGATGAAGTATCGCTTGCCTGGTGAAGAGAGTGGGATGGTTGTGGTGCCACCACTGTAAGACTGAATTGGGCTACTTGCTTGGCAGGAGTCATAGTCTGTCTTGGGAACCTCCACCACATCATGGCTTGGTGCATACTGGAAAACTGTGTGAATAGAATTAGTCAGCTCTCACTTTCTTTCGCCTAAAATGAACTCCATTTCATGATTAAAATTTTGTTTTCAGGAACTAACTATGTAGAGAATGTCACGTCATTTTAAATAATATGACACTGAATTTACCACTAGATTTACAATATTTAATCTGAACTATAAAATGTATTAATTCGAATGGAGAGAGCCAAATACGAACTTTATGGATTTGTTATCATGCACAAAATATTGAAAGCAACATATAACATATTTCATGAAGATGCATGTTACTTACTCAGATTATCTCCAACTAAAAATGATTGAGATGATGCCCATGTTTGGACATTAGTCGATGTATCCCACCCACCGTTTGGGCCTCCAACTGTGTAGTTTGTCGCCATAGCTAAGTTGATGAGCATGGCTGAAATAGCCAAGCTCATTAATGCTCTCAGCATTGCCATTAATTTCTGGCTTAGAAGTAAAAATTGGAGAATGATTGATATCGAAAGAAGGAAGTCAATCACAGAGAAATGATCGGATGGGTTTCAATTTGAGCTAGGAATTCTATATATAGTGGTAGAAGAGCAAGGGTCTGAGCCTTTTCATAATGAAAATATTGCTATTTTATACAATTTGTCTTTGGAGTTGGTTTAACTAAGTATCTTGAAGTTAGATATGACAATACAGTATATTTCCTATTCTACCTGAAGTGGTTGTACTTGTATTTCTGGTAGATGATATCCTAAGAACTGATTATATGATGACATCACTTGGCTTGGGACAATTGCCATTGGACCTTGAAGTTGTGAAGCATAATTTGAAAGACACCAAGACAAAATTTAATATATGAACAAGCAAAAGCTATTCACATAGTGGTTGATGGCATCCATGTGAAAGACACCAAGACACTTCTTCATTAGAAACGTACCTAGCTAACCCATGTATCCAACCCACTGACTGCAGGAAATATATAAAGAAGATAGTGAAGCTGAAACGAAAATGTTGGCATCATCTGGCTCCATTTGCTATACATATAATTGGTTAGAGCTATTATAGTATTATTATGTCCAACTTGAGGTGGCGCATTAAGTAAAATTGGATCTTCTATTAGTCAATAATTGACACCTTTGGTACATCCATATGCATATGGGGCTTCAAATTTGTTCATAGTATCAGCAGTTTGATTGAAAATTTTAGAATATCACTAGTAGTAAGACAAAAATGAGAACTTTACCTGCAAACAACCAGCTGTTTTCTCTCTCTCACACACCACCAGATCAAAATTTAGTCCTTTGGTTAGCACTTAAGCTAGGTTGATTTTAACATGACTTGAACAGCCAATTTATGAAGAATTACATTACCAAACTTGGACAAAATAATCTAACAAAATGGTTTCTGTTGAGAGTTTAAGCCAAAATTAGGATGCATAACATTGACAAAAGCAAAAGAGTATTGGACAATAATTTAGTTTTTAACATAGTACATTGTAGATTTGAAATGACTTTTTTTAGAGGAGGGAATAAGTTAAAGTTCATATCTAACATTACAACTCCCACCAACAACTCAACCACCTTGTTTTTCATCACAATAGTTGGGAAGTTCAATAATTGGTCCATCATAAGGAGACAAATTAATGGAAAGAGAGAGTGGGGGAGAAAAAAAATGAATCTGAGAAATTCCGTCAATGTTGCTAAGGTCATGGAGCTCAGCTTAGTTTTTTTTTTTTTTTTTTTTTTTTGTGGTTAAATTGACTTGTGTTGGATTAATTAATCAAATCTCTTGATTTGTCAGCTGTCCACAAGTGGTGTCTTAGGGGAGTGACACGTATAAACTATAAAATGATCATTTATTTAAAGCAAAATTTAAACATGTAAAGAAGGGGATGAATTTGGATCTAGTGCAATAATCAGAGGTAAAAAGTATCAAGGTGAGAAAGTAAAAAGGTTAAATTTAAAAGATTTGATCAAAGGATTGAGATTAAAAATGAATTTAGTGATGAAAGTATCAATAGACAACTTATTTCTCAAGAAAGACACATCTTACCATTCACTCAACACATAGTTGATGGTTCTCTCACTTGTTATTTTATTTTCTTTGTTTCGGGTTTAGGATCATTGTAAGCCGTTAATGGAAGGAATTTGCTTGTAATTATTACTCTTTTATTTATGAAGTATTTTTATATTCATAGCAAGTTAGTAGCTCCCTCGTTTAATTGTAGTTTATTGTTTCGTATTAATATAGATTAGTAGTTTCGTAGCCTTGTAGATCTTTAAATACTTTGGCTTTCTCGTAAACTTATAGTTTTGCAGAACTTCATCCTTAATTCAATAGCAACTCACTGCTTTCCATCGATGATTGTTACTTTGCATTTTTCTCAGTGATCAACTTAGCATAACTCAGTAATCTTAGCATTGATAAATCAAAAGTCCTCTTTATTGAGGCAATATTGAACCCCATCCTTTTGATCACAAAATCAAATGATAGGAACAAGATCTTAAGAAATGCAATCGCGATCGACAGATGTGAATGGTCAACAACGCACCCACAATCACAACAATACATGCATTAATATATGAAAATTAAAATGGTTACAAACAATGTGTCTATTTTTTATTGGATTGGTTATATTGTATTACATGAATTGTATAATAATTTTTACATGCATTGATATATGAAAATTAAAATGGTTACAAACAATGTGTCTATTTTTTATTGGATCGGTTGTATTATATTACACGAATTGTATAATAATAGAAAAATAAGTTTAGCGACACAACATTTTTCAACTATTTCACAAGTCACAACTATTGACACGGTTGATCGATTGTGTGATTGGTCCATAATAAAACTTGTGTTTGTAGTAAATTTAGGAAAAAATGATGTTCTTCCAATCATAATAGATCATATTAACAGTTGTGAAAATATTATGTCCATGGCGTTATTCATAACAGAATGTAGGAGCCATAAGAATCAACACACCCAACTCAATATAAGTGTTATAATGTAATGCAAATGCATGATAATCTAGTATATATTCGGCTAATTCTAAAATTTAATCAGTTTTTTTCTTTTTTGTTATGTGTTGTCCATAAGGACGTGTTACATGAAACTCCACTAAAGGTTTAAAGTTAACCACACGATGGTATATTTGAACAAGTGCCACAACAACCAAATGATCAAAAGTATCTTTTATTGAACAAACATTACAGCATATTGAAAAAACACAACACACACTATGGGTGCACGTGACCGTCCAGCTCCCATATATAGTTGGGAATTACTATAATAAATTCTTAAAACACTTTATTAAATATAGTATATAGGTGGTATCAGAACTCAGGATTAATTTTCCAGTTTCAAGCTTTGAAAAATTGGTAAAGATCATATCTCATGTTGCAACTCCCAGTCATAACCCTCCCTCCTTGTCTCCCATCACAGCAGTCTGGTTGTTGCTTGGTTGCACCTTCAAGACACTTAGTACAATCATTTCCAGAAAGGTCTCCTATGCATTGAACCAAACCATAGAGGTTCCTCGATTCGTCGAGCTTTAAAACTCCAGCCTTGTACATCTTTGGGCTCTCTGAAGCTTGATGAGCTAGTTCTGTAAGTAAATCTCTCACCTTAGGATTGAATGAATTGGGATCACTTACATTTTGAGTGTTCCAAGCATAGATCACAGTCTGATTGTCAATTTGGCCAGAGAAATCAATAACACAGGCAGCACAATCAATTTCTGAGATATCACCACGACAAAGAGCAAGCCCATATGTTTTGTTATGTTTGACACCCATTGAACTAAAATTAAAGCCATGAGCTTGTTCAAATTCGATTCATAAGGGTTATTGGTGGTGAAATTATCTGAGGTTTGGCAAATTTGGAAGATTGGATCGGCTCCAAAAACAGTATGTAGAAGGAGACCAAAGGTTAGTACATAGAGAGTCGAGGTGGATTTTAAGATATACATTGTTGAATATGAGATGGATGTGCTGAAGTTTGAGAATTTGTTGCATTTTATTTATAGTGTGTGTTTGGAGAGTTCAAATAAAATATTATATACTATTTAGGAATTGGTTTATTTTTATTAAATGTTAATTTCGCAAGGATTTTATCTATGCCTAATTCCTGAGGCCACTTGGGAGTTTCTCAAAAAAAAAGAGGGGGGGGGGGGGTGGGGCTACTTGGGATACATATATAGTCTTACAAAAAGTTATACCCTTGCCTATTTGTAAGGTTAATAAAGTATAAAGAATTAAAGATAGGAATTAATTTCAATTCATACAAGATTTTCCACCCAACCCATAGGGTAAAATTCATAAATTTCCTCTTCCCATTATAAACAATCTCCATGTTAAGATTTAAATCCTAACCACCTCTCTTCTCCAAATAAATAAATAAATTAAATGATAATAATAATCACCTCTAACTAAGAGCATTGTAACTGAATTGATTGACATTTTCTAGTATATTTAATGGATACAATAATTAAAATTTAATTCCTTCCATCCCAACTACTGAATTATTAAAAAAAAAAAAAATCATTTTAACGACCATAGAGAGACGTAAGAAATGTCATCATTAGAACCAAAGGCTGTTCATAATCTACATTTACATTTATGAAAAGACAAGATGCATATATAAATATATAAGTAACTACCATATGTTGCATATTTAATTAAAAACGAAACATATATCATTTTTTTTTTAATTTTAAAAATGCTACATATACAAATATACGATTTTAGAAAAAGGTCTAACAAAAGAGTATTGTCAATGGTGCCATAATCAATACGCATAATTAGGCTCAAACTCACAGGGTTAAGCTTTCAAGTTAAGTGGTGCTCTAAGCCTCTAACCTCTATATATTATAAGTTAAATGGATCTCTATTTATTATATTAACTACTCAATTTGAGTCTCCCCAATAGAAGTATGGCAAAAAACATATTTGATATTTGCAACTAAGACTTTTAGGATGCAAAGCATTATTTACATGATAAAAAATTTTGTAACGGATTTTTTATTTATGTCAAAATAAATAAACCCAGGAACAAGTAGTCCTTGCTTGTGGAAACTTATGAGCGGTGACATTGAAGTTATAACTTGTAATGTCACATTATTAGCTTTTAAATTAGATAAGAAAAATGCTAAAATTATTATCAATTTTATTATTAAAAAAAACCAACATAAAATTGAATGTGATTGGTGTTATATTAACAACATAATAAACAAAATTGTAAAATACTTTTTTTTTTTATTATTATTAGAAACAAAATAGAAATACTTTATTAATTTGTGTTTAAAAGTTGACACATCAATTAAAAATAATCATATACTAAAATCTACAGCAGTCTGCTATCACTATTATCTAATCATCATTTATTTGCATGGAAAGCATTGGGACATCGTATGCCAACCCAAAAGCTTTAATGACTACTGTAGGGTTAGGATTTGTGGCTCAAGCCCAAAAACAATAAATTTGTAGAGTGTGAGTGATAGAATTAGGTTAACTATGGAGCTAACAACGGTTGATCACAGCATACAAGTATAAACCAGCATAACAGTATACGTAAAGATCAAGTAAATTCAAGTCCGAAGAGGCTTATGATAGATTGGATACAGGTTACAATTTTGTTTCTCCCTCCTCCTCTGATTAGGAACCCCTCTTCTTTATATATCTTCCTCCACTACCATCCCCATCGTCCACATGTTCTTCATCCAGCCCCCTACTTAAGTGCATGTCATGTCATGTATCTCCCTTAGCTTTTGTGAATGACGGTAGCTCCAGTTGTACTGTTCAGAGGTCTTCTCCACATAAATGTGGTCAGAAAAGTTGCTGCAGTGCATTTAATACGGCGGTGGCAGCTTTTCCTTTTAGATATTTCTTCGTTCCTCTTATCTCCAGGCGTGTTTAGAGTTTATCCAAATTGCTGAAGTCACTAGTAAACTGCTTTAGACCCCCCAGATGTTCACATGACCCCAAAATCCTTTCATCTAAGGATGATCGTCTCTTCGGAACAACGATGCTCTCTTCGGACGGAGTTTATTCGTCCCCACGTGTCCTGCTTTTACATGAATACCTCTCAACAATTTGAGCCTCCTCGGATATAGACTAATCTTCACCTTGGGCTTTAGGCCCACTACGTATGGCTGGGCTTTACCCCCCCACAACTACCTATGGTGTTTGCTCCTGATAATAACAGATCAAGACACCAATTAGTTTTTGGTATAGGCGGGGATTGAACCACAAATCTCTTATCCAACTATTAGAGATTTTACCAGTTAAACTAATTGAAACCCACTATTAAGATTCTAATAATAAACAGTTATATCGTGACTAATCACTTAAATAACTATTAATTATTTTGTTCTTGCTATAATGAATTTAAAAGAATACTAATGATCCAAAGGACCCTAGCCTAGCCATTGAACAAAAATTTCCACCAAAATGGTTTATGAAAGTAAATATAGGTAAGAATAAATAATTCTCAAATTCCAATTAGCTCAATTAGTAAAGTTTGTTGTCATTAGATAAAGGACTTGCGTTCAAATGGAAAAAGTTTAACTTAGAACTAGTTTAGAGCTATTTTTTCTAACCTATTATGTGACAATTGAAGAGACCACTAGTCACGTAATTTTTTTAATGAGTCTTGTGACGTATTTAAATAAAAAACATGGATAATTTTATAAATTTTCATGTAATAGATTGGAAAAGAATGGTTGAGTGGCGACAGCAACGTAACACTAAACCTCCTAACATTTTTGAGTATAATACAAAACCCCTATGATATTGTTTTATCTAAAAAATATAACACTAAATTTTCAGATTAAACAAAATCACTTGGGGGATGGATGTTAAAGTTCAAGAGTTCAAGGGATTAGTGTTTTAAGAAGATACCATTAGATACATATGCTTTGTTTGTATTTGCTGTGAAATATTTTCAAAATGTAAAATTTTTAAACATTTTACATTTAAAAACATTTTTAGATGTTTAGTATGACAACAAATTTCAAGTACAGACCAGGAAAACAATGCCTCTGCAACCTTAGCCCATTAGATTAGAGCCACAAGATTAGTAGCCTAGCCCACTGAAACTACTGGGCTAGGCATGGAATAGAGGGAGGAGAACCATTGTCTATTTTTCGTAAAATGTTTTGTCAAGTTTTTTTAATTTTTAACTTTATAAAATGTTTTACAAAATTTTACAATGGTTAATGAAAAACATTTTAAGGTAGGACCAAATTTTACAATAAAAGAATGAGAAATAATTTTTCCAAACATTTTCACAATGGTTTTAATTTGGGTCATCATTAAAATTACTTATTTGTCCACAAGTAACAACCAACAACAATTTACTACTTATGATCCGTAGTGAAATTGCTGGAGTCATAATCATCATGAAACAAATGGAGCAGCTATGTACAACTTTGTTCACTGCAAATAATTGGATTTACTTTTATACCCCAATGATTTCACTTAATCTGCTAAATTTTTTTTTCCATTTGGCCTTAAATTTTTAACAATTTCATTAGTGGTGATTTTTGCAAAACAATGTGAAGAAACAGTATCTCGAGTTTATAAAACTCGACTTTCATGATAGAACTCGAGTCTTAAATGCTCGAGTTCCAAAGTTGGCAAACAAAAATTATCCATGTGGAACCCATGTAGAACTCGAGTTTATAATACTCAAGTTCCTCTATTTTTCAGTTCTCCATGTTTTCCAGTTCTGCGTTCTCAACTCCTTTGTTCAGATTGGTTGTGTTCTTCGGATCAACGTTTTCCAATTCAGATCATTTTGCGTTCTCTACTCCAAATCTCTGTTTCTCTTCTTCGAATTTGCATTTTTTAGATCTTATTTTCCAGATTGTGTCTTCTTCTTCCTTCGGATTTGTTCCCTTAGTTCTTCAAATCGTCTTTATCTTCATCTTCGTTCTTCAAATACTTCTCGAGTCTAAGAAACTCGAGTGTGGATAAATTCCTTCATCTCAGCACTAAAACTCGAGTCTTTGAGGCTCAATTTTGTCACCGAATTGGAGTTTCAAAGATTTGAGATGCTAGTTTAATAAATAGTTTCAAAACCTTGCTAACTAACGATATTCTATTCCCTCACTATGCTAGTCTCCAAGCAGCTATTTGGGGGGTTTTTGTGTTTCCATCACCTATAACTCTGTTTCCAACACCAATAACTTAAAAATGGTGGGACCCACGAAGAGAAAGCTTGTTTGGATTTGTTTTCAAGTTTTGTTTCCATCACTCAATTCTTTGATTTTTTAGTGATGAGTTATAGAAACTGAAAACACATTTTAGGTGTTTTCAAGTTATGGAAACAAAGTTATGACGACAATCTTGTAAATACACACACATTGAGGGACTCACCAGCTGCAACTTCTGACTTCACTCTCCTTTTTTTTTTTTTTTTTTTAGGGGGGGGAGAGGGGGGGCTACTTGGGATACATATATAGTCTTACAAAAAGTTATACCCCTTGCCTATTTGTAAGGTTAATAAAGTATAAAGATAGGAATTAATTTCAATTCATACAAGATTTCCCACCCAACTCATAGGGTAAAATTCACAAATTTCCTCTTCCCATTATAAACAATATCCACGTTAAGATTTAAATCCTAACATAATCACCTCTAACTAAGAGCATTGTAACTGAATTGATTGACATTTTCTAGTATATTTAATGGATACAGTAATTAAAATTTAATTCCTTCCATCCCAACTACTGAATTATTAAAAAAAAAAATTCATTTTAACGACCATGGAGAGACGTAAGAAATGTCATCATTAGAACCAAAGGCTGTTCATAATCTACATTTACATTTATGAAAAGACAAGGTGCATATATAAATATATAACTACCATAGTTGCGTATTTAATTAAAAACGAAACATATATCATTTTTATTTTATTTTAAAAATGCTACATATACAAATATACAATAGGCGAAAAATGGATAAACATTTACGAAGGCAATTCTAAGCCAATCATCCATTCTTTATTCTTTTTCTGTTTTTTATATTAACTTCTAACTCTTTGCGTTGAGTAGCATCTAAGAGATTTCTTAGAATCATAATGTCCATTTACAAAGCCTTCTCATGTAAAACAATTTGATTCCATTTGAATTTTTCTGTGTATGTTGGTTGAACCTTCAAAATATTATGGAAGTTTACTAATCTTATATATGTAGGATCGAGGAGTGCATGGGAAACAAATTGAAGTTAGAACTTAAAAGCCAAAGATAACCATTTTCTTCTACTAGCGTAAATGAACTTGTTGAGTATACACATGTAAGTTTCACATTGAATAGAAACGAAATGAGTGAATATTTAATATAACAGGCTTAAACTCATAGGCTTAACTTTTTGGGTTAAGTAGTGTTCATATATGTTATATTAATTACTCATATAGTTAACAATTCTAAGCTTTTGGGTTAGGTGTGAGTGCACACACAAACGATCTTAGAAAAAGGTCTAACAAAAGAGTATTGTCAATGGTGCCATAATCAATACGCATAATTAGGCTCAAACTCACAGAGTTAAGCTTTCAAGTTAAGTGGTGCTCTAAGCCTCTAACTTCTATATATTATAAGTTAAATAGATCTCTATTTATTATATTAACTACTCAATTTGAGTCTCCCCAATTGAAGAATGGCAAAAAACATATTTGATATTTGCAACTAAGACTTTTAGGATGCAAAGCATTATTTACATGATAAAAATTTTTGTAACGGATTTTTTTATTTATGTGAAAATAAATAAACCCAGGAACATGTAGTCCTTGCATGTGGAAACTTATGAGCGGTGACATTGAAGTTATAAATTGTAATGTCACATTATTAGCTTTTAAATTAGATAAGAAAAATGCTAAAATTATTATCAATTTTATTATTGAAAAAAACCAACATAAAATTGAATGTGATTGGTGTTATATTAACAACATAATAAACAAAATTGTAAAATACTTTTTTTTTTTTATTATGAGTAGAAACAAAATAGAAATACTTTATTAATTTGTGTTTAATAGTTGACACATCAATTAAAAATAATCATATACTAAAATCTACAGCAGTCTGCTATCACTATTATCTAATCATCATCACTATTATCTAATCATCATTTATTTGCATGGAAAGCATTGGGACATCGTATGCCAACCCAAAAGCTTTAATGACTACCTATGACATTTGCTCATAATAATAGCAGATCAAGACACCAATTAGTTTTTGGTATAGGTGGGGATTAAACCCCAAATCTCTTATCCAACCATTAGAGATTTTACCAGTTGAACTAATTGGAACCCACTATTAAGATTCTAATAATAAACAGTTATATGGTGAGTAATCACTTAAATAACTATTAATTATTTTGTTCTTGCTATAATGAATTTAAAAGAATACTAATGATCCAAAGGACCCTAGCCTAGCCATTGAACAAAAATTTCCACCAAAATGGTTTATGAAAGTAAATATCGGTAAGAATAAATAGTTCTCAAATTCCAATTAGCTCAATTAGTAAAGTTTGTTGTCATTAGATAAAAGACTTGCGTTCAAATGGAAAAAGTTTAACTTAGAACTGGTTTAGAGCTATTTTTTCTAACCTATTATGTGACAATTGAAGAGACCACTAGTCACGTAATTTTTTTAATGAGTCTTGTGACTTATTTAAATAAAACACATGGATAATTTTATAAATTTTCATGTAATAGATTGGAAAAGAATGGTTGAGTGGTGACAGCAACGTAACAATTAACCTCCTAACATTTTTGAGTATAATACAAAACCCCTATGATATTGTTTCATCTAAAAAATATAACACTAAATTTTCAGATTAAACAAAATCACTTGGGGGATGGATGTTAAAGTTCAAGAGTTCAAGGGATTAGTGTTTTAACAAGATACCATTAGATACATATGCTTTGTTTGTATTTGCTGTAAAATATTTTCAAAATGTAAAATTTTTAAACATTTTACATTTAAAAACATTTTTAGATGTTTAGTATGACAACAAATTTCAAGTACAGACCAGGAAAACAATGCCTCTACAACCTTAGCCCATTAGATTAGAGCCACTAGATTAGTAGCCTAGCCCACTGAAACTACTGGGCTAGGCATGGAATAGGGGGAGGAGAACCATTGTCTATTTTTTGTAAAATGTTTTGCCAATATTTTTTAATTTTTAACTTTATAAAATGTTTTACAAAATTTTACAATGGTTAATGAAAAATATTTTAAGGTAGGACCAAATTTTAAAATAAAAGAATGAGAAATAATATTTCCAAACATTTTCACAATGGTTTTAATTTGGGTCATCATTAAAATTACTTATTTGTCCACAAGTAACAACCAACAGCAATTTACTACTTATGATCCGTAGCGAAATTGTTGGAGTCATAATCATCATGAAACAAATGGAGCAGCTATGTACAACTTTGTTCACTGCAAATAATTGGATTTACTTTTATACCCCAATGATTTCACTCAATCTGCCAAATTTTTTTTTCCATTTGGCCTTAAATTTTTAACAATTTCGTTAGTGGTGATTTTTGCAAAACAATGTGGAGAAATAGTATCTCGAGTTTATAAAACTCGACTTTCATGATAGAACTCGAGTCTTAAATGCTCAAGTTCCAAAGTTGGCAAACAAAAATTATCCACGTGGAATCCATGTAGAACTCGAGTTTATAATACTCAAGTTCCTCTGTTTTTCAGTTCTCCATGTTTTCCAGCTCTGCGTTCTCAACTCCTCTGTTCAGATTGGTTGTGTTCTTCGGATCAACGTTTTCCAGTTCAAATTGTTTTGCGTTCTCTACTCCAAATCTTTGTTTCTCTTCTTCAAATTTGCATTTTTTAGATCTTATTTTCCAGATTGTGTCTTCTTCTTCCTTCGAATTTGTTCCCTCAGTTCTTCAGATCGTCTTCATCTTCATCTTCGTTCTTCAAATACTTCTCGAGTCTAAGAAACTCGAGTGCGGATAAATTCCTTCATCTCAGCACTAAAACTCGAGTCTTTGAGGCTCAATTTTGTCACCGAACTGGAGTTTCAAAGATTTGAGATGCTAGTTTAATAAATATTTTCAAAACCTTGCTAACTAACGATATTCTATTCCTTCACTATGCTAGTCTCCAAGTGGCTATTTGGGGTTTTTGTGTTTCCATCACCCATAATTCTGTTTCCAACACCCATAACTCAGAAATGGTGGGACCCACAAAGAGAAAGCTTGTTTGGATTTGTTTTCAAGTTTTGTTTCCATCACTCAATTCTCTGATTTTTTAGTGATGAGTTATGGAAACTGAAAACATATTTTAGGTGTTTTCAAGTTATGGAAACAAAGTTATGACGACAATCTTGTAAATACACACACATTGAGGGACCTACCAGCTGCAACTTCTGACTTCACTCTCCTTTTTTTTTTTTCTTTTTTTTTTTTCCACTTTTCTTTCTTTTTGTCTCTCTTCTTTCTCTGGTCTTCGTTGCAAGCATCAGTTCTTTCTTTCTTTTTCTTTTTTTTCTTCCTTTTCGCCTTTCTCATCTCAGACCCATAAAAAAAAAAAAAAAAACAAACTTTTATTTCTCTGTTGTTCACTACAAGCATTAGCTTTTTTTTTTTTCCCGCCTTTCTCCTTTTCACCGCTGTATCATCTCAGACCCATAAAAAAAAAAAAAAAACAAACTTTTATTTCTCTGTTGTTCACTACAAGCATTAGCTTTTTTTTTTTTCCCGCCTTTCTCCTTTTCACCGCTGTTGATGTTGTTGTTGTGGTGGTTGTGGTGTGTTTCGGAGTTTTTAAGGAGCGGAACATCGTCGTTTGTCACTATGGGTTGTAGCGGTAGTGGTTGTTGTGACGGTTGAGATTTTAGGTCTTTGATTTGGGAAAAACATAAAAATAAGGATCATGGTGGGCTTGATTAAAATATGTGTTAATATGGATGAAGAGAAAAGTAGAGAAAAACAGGGGAAAAACGAAGAGAAAAGCAAAGAAAAACGAAGGGGAGAGGCAAAGAAAGATGAGGGTAAGGGGAAAAAGAAAAAGAAAAAAAATGAGAGAAAAGTTTTATGATATTGGATCAGTGTGTAGGTCTCAGTTTTTTTAGTTTTTTAGTTGAAAACATAACTGAGTAATAAGTGCCAAACGTGTGGAGATTAAAAAATTTGGGTATTTTAAGTAATGAGTAATGAATAATGAAAATTGAGCGAGGAGTGATAAGTGATGATTTTCCAAAAACCAATCAGCCCATATATCCCCCAATTTGCCATCCCACCCATCACAAAAAAGTTGGGCTATTATTTCACACCTCACAGGCCCAGCAGGGAAAACAAAACAATCATCATGAAACAAATGGAGCACCTATGTACAACTTTGTTCACTGCAAATAATTGGATTTACTTTTATACCCCAACGATCTCACTCAATTTGCCATCCCACCCATCTCACAAAAAAGCTGGGCTCTTATTTCACAACTCACAGGCCCAGCAGGGACATATCGGGCATTTACACCCAAAAACAAAACAACAAAAAATCTTGCATACCCTTCTCCCTCATCTTCCTCCTCAGATAGCAATAACAGTATAGGCCTCTGTTAAATCCACTTAAAACCCTAATAACACTCTCCGGCCAAATCTCCCCCCAATTTTTTTGAAAAATCAATTCCTATTTTCTCATTTCCCAAACAAAATCTCACAGATTTTTTGCTTTTGCTTTTTTACTTTTGATTTTTTTTTTGTTTATTTCAATCCCACAAATATGCCGCCGAAGCAGCAGCAATCCAAATCGGACGTAGCGAAGAAGCAGAAAGTCGTGGAGGACAAGACCTTCGGGCTCAAGAACAAGAACAAGAGCAAGAATGTCCAGAAATACGTCCAAAATCTCAAACAATCGGTCCAGCCCAAACCCGAAGCCGCCAAAGCCGCCCTTAAGGTTCGCGTTTTTTTTTTTTTTTTTTCCTTTCACTTTAATCGATTGCTGGTTTTGTTTGGTTCTGAGTGAGAATTTTGATTTGGATTGAGCAGAAAAAGAAGGAGGAAGAGAAAGCTAAAGAGAAGGAATTGAATGATTTGTTCAAAGTTGCTGTTAGTCAGCCCAAAGTTCCAGTTGGTATGTATGTTTGAGCTTTTTTTTTTTTTTTTTTTTTTGGGGTTTATGTATGGAATTGTGTTTTTGTGATAGAGTGATTTGGTAAATTTGGATAGGTGTTGATCCAAAGTCTATATTATGCGAATTTTTCAAGGTGGGGCAGTGCGCCAAGGGTTTCAAATGCAAGTTCTCTCATGATTTGAATGTGCAGAGAAAGGGCGAGAAAATAGATATTTACAGTGATAAGCGTGATGAAGGTGATTTTTAATTGAATACACAATTTTGTTTTTTTGTGTTAAGTGTATATTTCAGCTCTTATATGATTTTGATTTGGTGGGTGTTTGTTTATTTAAGACACTATGGAGGATTGGGATCAAGAGACACTTGAGAAGGTGGTGGAGTCGAAGAAGAACGAGTATAACCAGAATAAACCAACTGAGATTGTGAGTTCAATTATTATTTTTCTTTCAATACAATGTTAATGGTAGTAAGGTAGTTCTTGGTATTTTAGATTTTATGTACGTGTATGTATGAACGTATGTGCGTGTTTGTGTGTAATGTGTAGACTGTAGGCAAATCTAGCTGCTACATTTTGGGGGTGTAGACTTGGCATGTTCCCTGCTTTAGGTGGGATGTTAAGTCACTATGCCGCACTAGATAGCCGAGTGCAGGTAGGTGTAATGAGATTTATTGTGGAAAATTGTCTATGCCCCTTCCAGAAGGAGAAGGTTTTTGAAGTAGCATTGAAAAATTCTAAGCTCTTTGTAGTTGTTTAATAATGCTGGAGTAATGTGAATTGTTGAAGCCTATGTGAAAAATTCTGAGAGCTCAATTGTGGCAAATAGGGAGACTAACTATCTTGTCTTTGTGTGGGTTGCTGCTGCATTACAAGTTGAAGATGACATATTGGCTCTTAGTCAGAGAGATGGGGCTTTTGAGCGAGTGGAAACTGCCTCATGTTGGTAGAATCATTAAATTATACATATATTGTTTAAATGGTTATCTAAATTTGTATTTTCATAGGAAGAATTACTTCTTAATAATAATAACATTAAAGTTCTTAGTATATTGGCTCTTTTATGCCTTCTGTCTTGGAGCTGTTGGCTTGTTGGGAGGGATCTTTTGGTAAACAGGTTAATGGGAAGATTTGGAAGGCATTATCTGGTGAACAACAAGACTTCGTTAAGTTGAAGTTCTTATTGCTAAAGACCCTTTTACAAATGGACTTCTTTTATGCATTATCTGGTGTCTTTGAAGGGAAATAAATGATTGTTGCTTTGATGGTGAAGAACAAGGCTTGGTTAAGTTGAAATTCTAATTGCTAAATACCCTTTTACAATTGGACTTCAGCCTTCAGGCGAAAGTTTTTGGATTCTTTACACTTTATTTATTTATTTATTTTTTTGAGAAAAGGTTAGGAAGGCTAGATAGCTGGGTTTTGGTGTTCTTTATTTTTTTAAAGCTATTTTCTTTTTAATTTCCCCTCATTTCCTTTTATTCAAGTATGCTTCCTGTGTACTAGGGTAGTGCCCCCTTTTTCTTTCAACAAATCGAATTCTTATTACTTTAAAAAAAAAAAAAAAAAACTTATATACAGGTTTGCAAATACTTTTTGGATGCTGTGGAAAAGAAACAATACGGATGGTTCTGGTCTTGCCCAAATGGTGGCAAAGAATGTCACTACAGACATGCTCTGCCTCCAGGATATATTTTAAAATCTCAAATGAAGGCTCTTTTGGAGGAAGAGAGTGATAAGATTCCCATCGAGGAAGAGATTGAGAACCAGGTAACAATCATTTTTGATTTGTTGGCTTTTACTTTTCCTTTTAATCTTGTTATTGTGGTGGGAACATGCTTGTTTGATTGCAGCTCCATCTGTTCTATTGTTTTCTGCTCTGTTTTCTATACTCAATTCTTATAATTGTTCATCTGCAAAATTTTAGCGTGCAAAAGTAACAACCACTACTCCAATGACTCCTGACCTGTTCTTCCAATGGAAGAACAAAAAGACAGAGGAAAGAGAGGCTGGCTTAGCTGCACAGAGAGCAGACAGGGCTAAGAATGACCGCATGAGGTATCATTCTCTATATGTTGCATTCAGTTAAATATCCCCATTAAACATGCTATTAATTTAATTTTCTGCCTGTCTTAGTGGTCGGGAGTTGTTTCTTGCGGATGCTAGCTTGTTTGTGGATGATGCTGAGGCATATGAAAAATACCAAAGAGAAGAACAACTTGTGGCTGCTGAAGAGAAGGTAATTCTGCTTCTTTTTAATTTTATAAAATAAGAAGTGGTCTGAACCTATTGGACTTGAATTGATTTCCAGGTTGATTAACCTTTTCTTTTCCTTTTCCCCTTTCACCAAATTTTAAGTTCTGGAATTTTTTTAAAAATTCATACAAATCAGTTATTATTATTATTATTTTATTACTACCTATCAAAAAAAAAAAAAAAAACTGATTTGTATGAAACGTATCTTTTACAGATTTTTTTTTTTTTTTTTGATAAGTAATAAGTTATATTGATATAAAAAGGAACACTCTAGTACACAAGGAGTGAAAAAGGGATAAGAAATCAAACACAAAAGTTGCAAGAGTCTAGGAAATCAATAAAAGAAGGGAATGATTGTTTTTGCAAGGCAAACAACCAATCCCTTAAAGTTCTAAAAAAGAGAAGCTTGAGGTCTAGAATAGATCTCTCAAAATCTTCAAAACATCTACTATTTCTCTCCCTCCAAAGACACCACATTAAGCAATTAGGAATGATGGACCAAATATAACCCTTTCAATGACGACCAAAGCTGCCTTGCCAACACCCTAACAGCCCCAAAATAGCGTGTGGCATAACCCAAGTTACTCCAAATAGACCCAAAACCATAGACCAAAGATCCATAGCAACAGGACAATGAAGGAATAGATGGTCAACTAATTCACCATTTCTCTTACACATGTAGCACCAATCCAAAATCCACACCTTCCTTTTTCGTAAATTATCAATCGTCAAGCATTTCCCTAAGGCAGCAGTCTAGACAAAGAAAGCTACTCTAGAGGGGAAATGTATCTTTTACAGATGATTTGCCTTAATATGTTAGGTGACCATATTAACATGCTATGATAGGCTGAACAATGTGTTCTGTTTTAGGCACAGCTGATTTGTACGAAATCTTCTGTTTAATAAATTATCATTTTTTATTAGATATTTGTCACATAATCTGTGATATGCTGATTGAGAATTGAGTCATAATACGTTATTGTCTTACTAGCTGTTTCATCCTGTGGTATAAGCAATGCAGAAAGTTATGTAGTTGAATCTGAATTTTGATGTCACCACATCTGGCTAGAAACCTTTATGCCTTATATCTTTGGAATAGGGTTTAATGAAATGTGGAGTGTTCCTACTGTTTGTTATTTACTTATTCTGTACATAGTAATTAGAGTAGCTATTACTGCTTCTCAACTAATGTAAAAGTTTTCACTTGTACTGGAGGGGTTTGTCAATGGATCTGCTCTTTTTAGGTATCATGTTTCTTTGCTTGGGGCTTCTCTTTATTGAGTCTGAAGAATATCCTAGGTCTTTTAAAATTTATAAATCAAATATCATATCTTATCTATCGCTGATCATTAGGAGATATTTTCGAAAGCTTAAAACAAGATTGTTAAGCAGTCCAAGAACCTAATCTTTTTAAGCAGTTCAAATGGCCCCTCCTTTTCTTGTACGTACTAGGTGGTGGGTGAGGTTTTAAGTTACCTAATGAAATGTGTATAACTTACTATTTTTCTTTTTTGGAAAAAGAAGAAGAAGAAGTTATGCTCTTAGGGTTTGTTTTGGCTTAAAAAGGCCAATGAGCTTTAGCTCAAATGGCATCTCCTTCCTTTGCTAGAGCAAGGTAATTACCAATGACTATGAGGTTGTGGTTCAATAGCCACCAGGTGCATATGTAATTACCAGTTAAAAAAAAAAAAACGAAGGCTTTCAGGTTGTAGAACAAACAAGGGTTTTGAAAAGTGAGGGAATAAAAGGTAAGAGGGGCTGCTTCTTGAAAAAATAGGTTGGAGGAGAATCTGATTAGTGGCTGTGATTGTGACTTTAGGCCTAATTTGATAGGCTATTTGACTAAAAAATTATGGAAAACTCAGGGTTTTAGTGGTTCAAATGTATGAGGGAAAAAGTATGCTTTGGGTTTGAAAATACAGTAGAGATGAGAAATTTGGGGATGTTCAGGCACTGTAAACAGTAAGCTGTGAAGTGTGCCATAATTTTTAATTTAGTTAACTCAAGATACTTGCTGTTTACTCAAACCTGAAATGTCTTGAGTACATCGAGCTTATATGTAAGGGTTAGTTCAGTGATGCTGTAGCTTTATAAAGGCTATGTGAAGAAATTTTTGTGAAGAAGCTACTGTCAAGGTTTTGCTAAAATAATTTTCACTTACTATTTTATAGAAGTGGCTATATATGGAGTTGAAACACTTTGCTGATTGTCTGGTAATGCTACAGAAAAAGTGAAGTGAATGTTTGAAATGACCTGAACAAGGACGATTGGAGAATAATATGAAGTGTGATCTTGGAAATTTTTGAAAATTGCTAGGATAATTTTGACTTTTCAATAAACAAGGAATCTTAAAGATGATATTTATGAGCAATTCTTCTAAGAAGATAAGAGGGTAAGGTGATTTTTAAAGAAGAAATTCTTTTAAGAAATCTTACAGATGATTTTCTTGAGCAGCTCTGTACACTATACTCTTGAGTAAGGTGATTTGCATGTAATTGATAATGCAAGAAAATATAAGGAATTATTTATTAAGTTTGGTAGTAGAAAGTGCATGTATGACTATTGTTCAATCAAAAGTAGGCTGAGATATGAAATTAAGAAGGAAATGCCTCATTTAAATTTGAAAGAAGTTGAAGATGCTATAGAAACAACATTTGGTTTGAGTTTGTAGAATTTTAAGGAGAAATCTACAATTTTCTAGCATAAACATAATGCTTAATTTCCAAGACTGCATGCAAGGAGGACTACAGAGTAGAAGCAGCGAGCAGAAACTTCAAAACAAAGAGCTAAAGTTCCATAAACGGAAGCTGGAAAGCTAGAATAGGATGCCGACAATCTGAACGGCTTGCTGGAAAGCTAGAACGGCGTCATGTATCCATGGTTTACTCCGTTAGGGTGGGTCCAAATGACCTTGCTTTGGTGAGGTTCCATGTCACCAAAAAAGAAAAAGAAAAAAAGAAGAAGCTAGAACAACTAGAGGTGCGAGTGGTAGACCCTAAACAACAAGCTTAAGAGTCAGTGCAGCATGCAACAAAGTCCAAAAACCCAGAAAATTAAAATAAATAACTAAAGCAAAAGAGCCTAATCAGCACCTGAAGATGAGTCAAAACAGCAACAGGAAAGGTTAATGTAGGAAACTTCTGCGAAAAAGAAACTCTTGAATCTCATGAGGAGGCGAATTTTGAGTAATAACATGACAGCCAATAAAAAGGGGTTGAATCTGCTATTGTCAGGGAAAAGAAATTGACAAATTAGCAATTATTTAGCCTACTATTATGCTAAGTACATCTCAGCCAGCTACACATTATTCCGCAAAATGCCTTAGTTGAAACAAAAGAAGATAGTATGAAAAAAAGAGATTAAAGAGCTGGAGGGTGGCATCATTGGAACTTGGAAATTGGAATGTGAAAGATGAGATTGGCGCGTATGGAAATCACAATTCAAGTTTTAAATAATTTTGATTACGCATGGAAAAATAACAGATTTGATTTGTCATTTCTGATGACTTCAATAACATGGTTTAGAAGACCTTCCAATATCATCAATGCTATCTCTGTCAAAAGAGGTAAGAAAATGAAATAGTCCTTTTTTTGGGGTCTCTAAGGGGTGTGGAAACATATAAGAACTCTTGAATGGAAATTAAAAAGGGATGTAAGTAAAGTTCCTTCGAAAATGGTAAGATCCTTGATCTGTATCTTTTGACTTGGTTATAATTTCTCTATTTTTTTTTTTTAATGAATACCAAGTTGAGTTCTTCTCCTACCCATATCGAGTTGAGCCTGCTGAGCCAATCTTCTTCATGTAAAACCTGCTCTATTTAGATTGAGAAAATGTCTTGCAATGTTGTTCTAAGTATCCTGCTTAATAAATTGAGGACTTCATTACTTCAACATTTCAAAACTTGAGGTTGTGTTTTGTCCAGCCATTGGGAGATTGATGTAGCCATCAAAGAGTTAGAGGGAAAACAAGATTGAAAACCAAAAGATTCAAGAATTGTGGCTTAGTTTCAATATGGGTCTTGTTGAAGCCTGTCATAGGCTACTCTAGTTGTTATTGAGTCTTAATATTAAGTTTGATTAGGTTAGAAATTTGTTGGTTCATCTTAATTAAGTTTTACTAGGGTAAGGATAATCTGGTATTTTCTAGAATGGGCTGTAATAGGTTGTACCAGAGGTCCATAAGTTCGATTTTATGTTTTGTGTTGTGTTTCTATTTGGTTTAGAAGTCATTAATTACTTCTGTTTGTTAAGAGGAGTCCTACTCTTTCTAGGAATGGATTGGCAATAGCCTATATATAAAAACTTTTATGTAGTCAATAAAATGGATAGAGGTTTAATAAAATTCTAGCATCTTATTCCGGGTCTTGAGTGTGTGATTGTCTTCTTTTCCCAAGTGTGTGCTTAGAGAATCTAGTTGTGATCGTCTTCAGTTTATCTTTCTTTGTTTCTACTTCAATTCACTGTTTCGATGTTGAATAAGCATCAAATCCCTCATGATTCATTCAAAATCCAATCTTTTATTACCTAACCTTTCTCAAAACCTTAAATTCTAAACCTCACTCAAGAACCCTTAAAAAGAATTTTATTTAGTGCTGAATTTCTAAAAATCCTACATCAAAATTGGTATAGGAGCCTACTAAAGCTTCTATTTTGTGCCACCTAACTCTTGTGGGAAGCAATGGTAGCTGTTGCTTCCAGAGAAGCATCCTTGTGGTTTTTGACTGAACGCATTAGTAGCTGCTTTTGCCCCAGTAAAACAGTTGTAAAGGTGCCAAAAGATTTTCTAAAGGAGAATTCCTGAATTGATTAATAAATAAATTCCTAACAAAACCCAATAGGAGTCCTAATACTGCCAGAAGTTTTAGAAAACTATAGAGTAAATATAAGAAAGAAAATAACCCTAAAAGAAAAATTATGCTCAGGAATTTTATGAAATTCTAGATTCCCCTGCACATTAAAACGCCCATAACTTATAAAACAATGACTTAATTTAAGAAACCTTTTTTAACCCTGAGACACTTCTAATGACTCAAATGAGAAAACTGTTTTAACCTTAAGACACTTATAATATAATAAGCTTGACACCGTATTGATTTTGCTTCAATTGGTTGTAACATGTTGGCTGCCTTGTAAAAGCAAGATGCAGGAGGACAAGGTCACAAATGCAAGTTCTTTTGGGCTTGTGTATAACTAAAAAAAAAAAAAAAAAACTCCCAGTTACACTGGAGTTATTTTGCATTGTTTAGTGTTTACTGAAAAATGGACTCATACATCATTGATTGCAAAAATGCTGCTTTAGTTAATTGTTTGATATCTCAGGATTACATTGCATATATACACATATTTTTTTGAGCTTCTGTAACTGCTTAAATTGCTGACTATACGAACCTTTTATAATTTGATTTCCAAGATCTTTGCTAAGACATTTGGATGTGTTTTAGTTTGAAAAGGAACTAAACGTGCAAAATGCAATTGTTCAAGTGTGCTGTACATGTGACTTCATTAATCTTACTGGAGTGTTTATTGTGTTCAAATTTTAGGTTAAAGATGACTTAACAGCAGGGGAACCAAGCACCTCAACCAACACAGTTAATGATTCTGAAGAGGACTCTCTTGATGATGACGATGACGATGAGCTGGACCTAGATGAGTTGGATGAGCTTGAAGCAAGTTTGTCAAAAACATCAATTCAAATACGTGAGCCAGGTATTGAGGCCTCATCTTGAGAGGGAGATCATCATTGGCAACTTGCCACCATGGCTTTACCAAGGGATTGTGAGATTACGAATCGGCTGTCTGATTAACTGTTGTATGGGAAATAAAACTATTATTATAAATAGGGATAATGCGTTATATGTGCACATTTTATTGCTTGGAATGTGAGATTCTCTGGTATGGGTGGAATCCAAATTTTGGTTTAGTTTGCCCATTTGATCAAGTTCAGATGTCAGTTACTTTCTTGAAATCTCTCAATGCAACCTCTCTGACTTGGCCCCAACACACAAAAGACACTGCTGTTAAATATGATTATCGTAAAGTGTGAACACCCTAATAGGCTAGTACTACTATAAGTATTATTTTTTGATGGGACCACTTTAAGTATGAGGATTTTATCTATTTGTTTTTTTAAATAAAGAATGATTATTCTAAGGACTCATTTGTGTTATAAATTGAAAGGTATACAAGATGTTTGCACCAATCAATTCTCCTTGTTTATCAGATAAATACTTTAAATGGTCGAATCTCTATTTGTCGAATTCTTTTCTTCTTCATCCTATGGCGATCGACTTAGCTATAGATTATAGTTATACCACCCCGTTTGCCTAATTTGTCTTCATTTAAGAAACCATATCGATGTGCATTGCTGCAATTGAAAATGTTCATTGGTTACTTTTGAGAAAGAAAAAAAAAGGATCTTTAATTCTATATTCTTTGCAACCCCATTAGTTGCTATGCATTGCTATTCTTTATATATAAAACCAATAGCCAATGAGTTTCATCATTCATGAATCCTAATCCATAAATTGCAATACGTCAATACGACATAGTGTGAATGGAAGCGTGAACTCTGATGTATTGACTGTTGATGTTAACATCCCTCACCCTCACGCATGGGCGTGCAAATATGTCTTCTTTTTTTCTTTTTTTTTGAAGCTAAAATATGTTTTTTTTTGTGGCCAACGTTACTGATATTGGCCATTTGAGCTTAGCTTCATTGACCTAATGCTAAGGTCTATGGTCAAATATGTCATTTTCTGGGGCCAACGTTACTGAGATTGTCCTTTTGAGCTTAGCTTCTTGACCTAATGCTAAGGTCTATGGTCAAATTAGACGACATGAGAGAATGACAGGAAGTTGGGAAGCTTTTCAGTGCCATATGACTTTAGCTAATGAAATTACAGATAACATCTGACTGTTATATCTTATATGCGACATTTGCTAAGGACAAAAAATCAAATTGAAAAAAATGTGAATGATTCTGATAAATTTTGGCTTTGGACTCTTTCATTACAGAAAATATTGATCATACAATACTTTTCCTTCTTATTAAAGGTCCATTTGGTACTCGACGTGGCATTTATTTTGGACCACTGCACGTGAAATTACATGATATAAAGTAAATCAATTAACAATAATAATCTATAAGATTAAGAATTTAATTCATGATCAATGATGATGTATGTGTAGAATAAAATCCTTGAAAATATATATATTTTTTGGACATAGGAACTTAATAAAGAAACTTGGCTTGCACTCGAAGGCACTTTTAAAAGAGTGGCATGCACTTTTTATATTATTTTTGAAAAGCTAGATGCTAGATTATTTGGATAAAGAGGACTAATCGAAACAAGCTCATGGACCCTTTCAAAAATCAGAAGCAGTTAAATGTCGTTGTGCTAAGTACTGCCTAATCTACATTGCCCTGTCAATTCTCACTTTTATTCTGTGGTCTAATTAATTGATTAGAGTAATAGTCAACTATAAAATCACGTGACGTGCTTATTTTCCTACTGCGTTCACATACAGAGTATGTATCAACTAATCCCACATTTTGATCTGAAGTGTGAACACCCTAATACTTTCGATCCAAACCCTACGGTCCAAGCTTGACTTCATGAAAAAAGACAACAGTCCAAGGCTTGTAAAATAAATACATGCATGAATTTCCTGGCTGTTGTGTTTGATGGTTTTCTCTTTCCCAGGGCACACAATATCTTACAATGGAGCAAAAGCCACAAGAGTCTTCCTCTTAACGTTTGAAAAAGTTTAAAGTTTCCCACATTATGAGAGGTCATAAAAATCATAAAGAGAAAAAGAGAAAATAGAACATTTGTTGTCCATATGTTAAGTAATATTATATTCCATCAAAGAATTTGATCTTGACCAACCTCTATCCATTTCGGTTTAAATATCTAAAGACTTAAGAGTCTTAAGTTAAGACTCGTGTTAGAAATTGATGACAGTGGAAGAACCTAGAAACACGTAACCTCTAGTTATTATGATTCAAGTATTTGAATAAAAAACCTAAATTTAAAGACAATTCTTCACGCATATGGTCAACTCATTTAGAAAATCCTTTGATGAGAAACATACATGTTTATATATATATATATATATAGATTAAGGTAAGAATCCTTAATGTTTATGGTTGATTTCCTTTTATACTCCTTCCATAATTTTTTTTTGAAAGTTATTACCAGATATTACATATACGTAGTGATTACTGTTACTTTTCAAAACAAAGTCTTTTACCAGTTGAATCTCAATACATATGGTTTCTTCTTTTTTTTTTTTACCTAAAAAGGTCCATCACCCATAGTTTTGCTTAATGTCAATTTGGTAGAGCATATAAAAATGGATATGTGGGGCCTAGTTTACCATAATTATTGTCGATTTAATGTGTGGGTTGGTGGATATATACAACCCAATTAAGGAACCTTATTCCCTTCATGCAAGTGATGGAAGGCAAATCAAGTGGGGACTCACTCACTCAATTCAAATCTTGATCAGACTTTCACTTTCGTTCTTACATCACAGGCTTTACGTCATGCATGACGCATATGTAATACGTTAGCAATCCATTATCCAAACTTGCTGGCAAGGCTTCATTGTCAAAATTGTTTGATTTTATCTAGTATGCTCTCCAACCCTTGAGGATTGAAGTGACACAATTGTTGAATTTTACATGCCTGTGTTTTATGGCTTGGTTGTATGTGGAGTTGGTGGAATCGTTCTAGTCCACTTACAAGAAAGTTAATATGATTAAAGATTAGTTTGTCACAAAAATCAGGATTATGGTGTGCTTGTTTCTGGTTCTAGAACTAATAAATTCCATTGTTTCTTGTGGAAAATATTTTTTGAAATTAAAAAAAAAAAAAAAAAAAAGTATACATACGTGAGTAGATTGCCGGCCTTTTATGTATTTTTATTCATATATTTCTCTCTTGATTATATATTATATTATATGCTGAAAATTTTAATGATGCGTCATCTTTTTTGAAAGCCATGAACCCAAATAATATGGTAGGTATCTTAATAAACATGTTATTATAGTACAAAATAACATTTTATATTTGTTTACGTGTCCCCCATAAAATGCTCGTTTTCTAGAACGTAAAATCAAATTCTTTGTCAAAATCAAATTCTAATATAGTTATATACTAGTAAAAATAGTTTTTTTTTTTTTTTTTGAGAACCTAGTAAAAATAGTTTAATATAGAATAATTGAATAATTCTCGTATGATATACCACATTGATAATTAAAAATGAGTTGGCCACAGCTTTCCACAAAACTTTATGTTTTTTTATTATTTTTCTTTGTTGTTTTGGTTTTGGATACTTTATCATAAGAGTAGAAGTCATACAATCTTCATAAAGAAGATGCTTTAATTTTCTTATTAAAAAAGTTTGTACTAGGATAGAAATGAAGCAAACCCAACTAGAAAGAGAGGATAAGATTGGCTGGCTTTATTTGTTCTTGGTTTTCCAGCTTGCTCTACACACAACGATAATGAGATACAGTTGTGTCTTACAAGCACGTTTAATTGCATTGTCCATTTCATTTCTATTTATTCAACTTTGTCATACTTGAAATTTAGCCCCATCTGTGAGCTCAAAAAGTAAGGTTTGAAGTAGTTGTCCTCTAGTTTGGTTGGACTAGGAGGAGTGCTCTCCAAGTCTCCAAAAGTCCAAACTATCGTATACGATGGTCTTCATTTTTCACACTATGAATAGAACATTCTGCCGCTCACATAATTATGAAAAAAACAACAACAACAAACATAACTAGTTGTCAAAAGGATAAAAAGTTAAAAGTAACTACAAAAAAAATTGTTTATTTGACCAGGTGTAACTTCATGTTAATCAATAATGATAATCAGATTATTATAATTTTATGATATGTATATATATTTTGGATGCTTAATTTGTCACCAATGCATATTAGTTATCAAGTTTCAAAAGTTATTTATTTTTAATTGGGGAGGATGGTGTTAAGAATGAGATTTTAGTAAAATATAATTATAGAAAAGATAAAATATATACTTTTAAAATAAAAAAATAAAATCTTTGTGGTGTTGCGGCTTTGACTTTTTCACTAACCAACCTTCAAATGTTCTTGAATTCTCCGGTATTGTAAAATTGAGGGGAAATTGGTTACACAACCCTAAACGCACAAATGTATATTTTCTCTCTTTTTAAAACCTTTATTGGGGGATGATTTATAATGCCTCTTTTATATGTCAACAAGTAGGGCTTGGATCGAGTTTGAAATAAACAAGTTTTTAAGCTTTTTGTGTTGTTGATTTCTGCAATCTTGATCTATTGAGACAGTGTAGAGGTTGCAATCGAGGAAATATAAACTTCACCTTCAAGACTCGACCGATCAAGTAGAATTGAGGTTGTAATCAAGCTTGCTATCGACTACTATTGAGGTTGGATTCAAGAATGCAGAAACTCCATTTTTATTGAGCACATACTTCTTGAGCAGTTTTTATATCTTTAACTTGATCTTAAACAACCACTTTAAAACACAACAAACTCACAACTTGATACACACCAATACTAATACTTTAGGACCTAACAAATATAAAACTAATTTAAAACTGAAATAATTTTATTCCATAGTTGTCTAGATTAGAATCAATTTTAGTGGGAATATGTATAGAAGATGCCAAATTTGATTCAAGAGACAATGCCAGTTAAGGTAGAGAGAGAGTTGTACTATAAATTAAGAAACAAAATTTGCGAATTAGAAACGAGGAAAAAGACCGTATAGTGCTGCGCCTCCTTATGCAGCCGTCAATCAAAATTATTCTTATCAAGATATTTTAGTAACGTCAAAATATTATATATCTTCAATTTGTGCCATCTCAAGTAAGGATATTTGTTCCCTCAAAAAAAAAAAAATCAAAAAAGGTTAGGATATTTGATAAATTACCAATTATCCACAAAATTTAATTTATTAAAAACTGATAAATTTAAACATTTAACTACATAATTCTACATTCTCAAAAAAATAAAAATAAAAAACTACATAATTCTGATACAGATCTTCACATGTGAGTTCAAGCTCTCTTTTAAAAGGTGAGACCCAACACGCGAGATTTAAATAGAAAGTAGGGTGGAGGAGACAATAATCGAACTAAATATCTCCTACTTTGATGCTGTGATAGATTACCCAATTGTCTAAATACTTAAGAAGAATAAGTAATTTAACATATATAGTAAGTATTTGAGAAATTGTAAATTTAATTATTTAACCACATAATTTTAGTAAAATTTTCTTTAAAAAAAAAAAAAAAAAAAGAAGAAGAAATTTCAAAGTAAGGAAGTAACGTTTTCTTAATTTCCAATTTTGCGAAAAAAGTGATTACAGTTGAAGGGTTTTTTGTTTGGGTGGACTTTCCAAACATGTGGTAAAAGTAAAACAAAGTTAGGAAATAAAATAGTAACTAAACCGTAGAGTTTGCAAACAAGACATATATAGTGCCCATTCTGGAAGACAGTTAGAACAACATTTTTCCAAATATGCTTTTAAAAGTTAAAACCCTAGTTTTTTTTGTTTTTATTTTAGGTAGAGCTTTTTTCCATAATTTTTTTTTATAAAAAAAAAAGAAGAAGATAAAGTTTAGCTACAAAATTGGTTGTAGCCTTAGGCTACAAACTCACTCAATAAAATAAATATTACTTTATATTTTGAAAATCTAACCGTTGAATTACATGTTCCTTACGCTCTTAATACACATGTCAATTTTTGTGTCAATCGGATATTATTTACTATATAATCTATAATCTTATATTTTATGCATAATTTTAAATTACAAAAACTTGCAATTTAAAATTTTATTGATGACATAGCTATTTATCTTTAATTTTCTTGAAATTTTGCAAACATGAAAAATATAAGAAGAAGATGTAATCTAATGGTGGATTTGTCAAAATTCACCTCCAATAAAAAGATATTGAGTGAGTTTGTAGCCTAAGACCACAATCGATTTTGTAGCTAAACTTTGTCCAAAAAAAAAAAAAACACAATAAGCTATAATGGTATGTGATATTTGCTTATTTATTAAAAGTTGGCAATAATATAGGCGTAATTAGAAAGAATAAGACTTTTAAAAAACTATACATGCCAATAATCTAATATAAACTATTACCATAAAGAAAATTAAAGTTTCTAAAAAAAAAAAAAAAAAAAGCTAATTAAAAAACGGACAAAGTTTAGCTACAAAATTAGTTGTAACTTTAGGCTACAAACTTACTTAATATCTTTTTATTGGATTTGAATTTTGACAAATCCACCATTGGATTACATCATTTTCTTATATTCTCCATGCTTGCAAAATTTCAAGAAAATTAAAGATCGATAGCTATGTCATCAATAAATTTTTTAAATTGCAAGTTTTTGTAATTTAAAATTATGCACAAAATATAAGTTTATAGATTATATAGTAAATGATATTCAATTAACACAAAATTTAACATGTGTATTAAGGGTGTAAAGAACATGCAATTCAACTGTTAGATTTTCAAAATATGTTGTAATATTTATTTTATTAAGTGAGTTTATAGCCTTAAGATACAACCAATTTTGTAGCTAAACTTTGTTCTTAAAAAACTCAAATTATGCTTCTCTTTTTTCTTTTCTTTTGTCCTACGGATGCAATGTTAGTTCCAATTACCCTCCTCTCTCCACAAAAAAATTGAAGTTCAATGATAAAAAGTAAGAACTAGTCCATGGTGAAATCAGTAAATGTTACACATAAAAATAAAAATACTACATTAAAAGAACATCATAATAAACTTGTTATCATGTTGCAAAGCAAGTACCTAGGAGAACATTCAGGGAAAGATGAAGGGAATCTTACATATATGCATGAATAATGTAATAGTAATACAAACCCTCCATCATTTTCATGAAAATTTAAACTCAACACCTCCTATTTTCAAAACCCAAAATCCTTAAATCTCACTATCTAGATTAAAAGAGCCAAAGTATACTTGGCCTCAATGCAATGCCCTCTTGCTTGTTCTCAAACCTTGCTTTCCTTGCTAGAAGAGTGGTTGCTTTTGCTACTGTCTTGTTCACTCTTTTTTCCTGTTCCTCCTGTTGTTATACTGACCACACTTTCAACCAGTTCCTCAAATATTTTTGCTTTGATCTGACCTCTCTTTGGTGGAAGAAGGGTGGCATTTTCTTTCTTTATCACTGACTTAGTATCTTTATTTTCCATGATATTGGTTTGTAGGGTTGAGTGAATGGCCTTGATTGTAGGAAGAGAAAGGAAAATGAGTATCTCCAAACTCCAAAGTCAGTGATGATGAAGAAAGAAGAAGAAGAAACAAGAAAGTAATTAAAAAAAAAAAAAAAAAAACTGTTAGTGTGTGGTTACTATGGTATGAATGAGACCAAGTGGGGTCTATGTATATATAGAAATAGATAGATGGGAGCACATGCGTGTGTGTGGTGTGAACGCATTTACTTAAGTAATAAACAAGTTGTACTATTTTGCGGGATTGTATCCATAAACAAATAAAGGGACTAGTGAGAGAAATCCTAGAAAGACATTAAAATATTTATTCTTAAACCCTCCTCCAGTTGTCCAAACCAAACTCATCTACTATTACTCTCTCTGTGATTTTAGGATTTTCTTGTGAAATAAGGAATGGTTGAGAATGGATAAACATGGGGCCGGCCAGTTGGAAATGGATTGAGTTACAGATTTATGATAATGACCTTTTAAGCAATCCATATCTAAATAAAGATCCCTTTGATTTTTCAATTTAGGCCAAGGAAAGTAGTTTTTCCTTGCACAAGTAGCTTTAACTTTTTGGTTTTAAGAGTAATGTTCGAGATAACATTTTTTCGCAACAACTGACATAACTTGTTTTAATTAGAGCAATATCAATTTTCTATGCACCAATGACAACAACCATATCAACATTTTAGAGAAGTTTTAACTTCACAGTGAGATAGAATAGGGTCCAAACATCACATGCTCTTGCACAAAGAAACTAAGAAAATGCTTCTCTAGTACATTACTTTTGCCCGCTTAAACTTCCAATTAACAACACAAAATTAGATAATGACAGCATATATATCCTACTACTCATGCTAAGATGTCGTATTGTACACAGATTAAAAAAGTTTGAGCACAGGTCCAACTGAAGCAAACAAAATCCAAAGGATATTGTCTGCTTATGACTACATCAGTACACTTCCATACTAATTTTTAATGGGGCATTTGTTCAGAACCTGCTTCTTCCCTTGAACTATATGCATTCTAATAATGTTTTATAATGGCAAGGCTGTTCTTATTGATGTATCTTAGTATAGTAATGATCTCTCAAATCTGTCTCTGTCATATTTTTTCCTCTTTCTCATTGTTTCATCTACAGACAAAAGGAATCCTTGCGCAGATGTGGGAATCTCAAGAGTTTGCCAAAAAAAATTATAGTGTTTCAATCATATTATTTATAAGTAAAGGGAATATTACTAGGATTTGGAAACCATTTTGTTTGAAGAAACAGATTTGCTCAACAAATACTACCTGAGAAAGAGCCGGTCCTAACTGGCCTCAAAGTGCAGAAAGCCAATATTTTTTTAATAGTATTAAATTATTTCCATAACCCTTATCTCCTACCCCTTTTGTAAGGCTTTTCCATAAGTTTTATACCTATCACTGAAACCTTAATAGAATTGATACTACCAAAAATATATTCCCACATCAAAAGACTATTTGCACTAATCACTATCTTCAATAAAGATAAAAGAGAGTAATTTCTAATGAGTTTTAAGAGAGAGAAGGGGTGTCTACCAGTAATTTATATTCAATAACAATGCTTTCCAATTGCCAGTCGAATTTCAGATTTACAAATTGTGTTTACCAACCATAAAGTAGAGACAGGAGAGCTAATTAGGTGCTGTTAAGGCAATAATTGTCGACACCCAAAACAGAAGCATTAAACAAAAACTTGGCCAAAGAATTTTCTTCAACTCAAAGAAAACAAAAATACAGAATCCAACAACAATTTATCAGCTTCATTCAGAACCCAAAAAAGAAAAAGAAAAGGAAAAAAGAAGAAGAAGATAACACCCTATGACTTTTTCTTTTTCAATAATCAGTACATTGAACAAAACAGGGGAATCCGTAGTAACATATGTACCCCAACTCCAAAGTCCAAACAATTTCCCACCTTCTAAAACTTAAGGAAATGGAGAAGTAAATTGCAAGATGTTATTACCCATATAGAAAATTAACATCTGAAAAACCAAAAGTATTACCTATAATTTACAAACCATATCTATCATAAACTATAATGACACAATACATAAAAGTAACATCCCAATAAACCAACCCCCTCTTCTCTCTACTTCTAATTGTCTGAGAATAATACATTCCCATATCTGTGCCAGAAATACCCCACTTTTTTATTTCTTCAACTTCCTAATCTGTCTTCCTATAAATGCAACCGAGAAATTGTAATCAGTAACTCTGCTCTAGACCAATACCAGGGGAAAAGAAGAAGGGGGAACCTGAAGAGACTTAGTCCAATGCTAAAGAAATCGTGCAAAGGACAAAAATGGGTGATTATATCATCTGGGTCAGGTTTATGAATCCCCCTTTGAATCGTAGGAGCCTTGAACCCGAGAACTCGAAGCTGAGCCTCCACTGCAGCCGAGTTTCTTTCCAGCCGCTGATATGGCACTCTTCACTTCCTTTGCCCATTCTTTGAATATCCTAACCTTAACCTGGCCTCTCTGTGGAGGAAGTCTCACCAGCTTTGGGCTCTTCTTCTCTGCATCCATTGTTTCTACAGAGTAAGAAATTCTGTTTAGAAGAAGATTAAGAAACAGAGGAATACAGAGTCTTTCAAGGAACTTGAGAGTGCAGACTCTGATTTCTGACAAAAGGATAGAAGGAAAAGAAAAATTCAAGGTCAGTTAGACAAACAAAGAGGAAAGAGAACAATTGGTAGGGGAGGGTCTGGTGGTGGGGGATATATATAATAAAGGGCTTATGACTTCTGAGAGTTTAAGTCAGAAGGTTTCACACACACACAAAGTGTGAACACTGCAAAAAAAAAAAAATTGGAAGTTTGAATTCAAAGAAAGAAAGGAAAATTCTAATGTGGGGTATAGTTTACAAGAGAGGTGATCAGTCACACAGCTGTTTGCTTCATTCAGTTTAAAGTTTTTTAGTACATCTAACACTGATGGGTATAGGGACATTTCATATTTGTTTGATTTATAATAATCTTTTTGGGTGTCAGTAGTGCCCACAAGTTTGTGGTCAACAGCCAATAAGAAATTTACTTTTGAAGACATGATGACTTTAATGGAAACAAACAAAAAAGGAAAAAAAAATTGAAGCAGCCTCTTCTCATAATACAATATCTAAATCTAAATCCACCTGCATATCTACATTCACCTAATCATGAAACACAACATTGTAGATTTAGTATAAAAAAGAAGCATTATATTGTATAACTAGAAAGGCTGAAAATTTGAACCTCCTTCCCAAAGGCATTTTTAATTACAAAGAAGGCACCCCTTATAAGGTAGTTAATATGCAACAAATAGTAACTTTGATTTTTCAAAGTCATGTTTAATTTGGGGGTAACCATTTCATCCAAAGTATGAGTACCTATGAGCCTATCAATGATCTATAAAGCACAAAGTTGTTGATTTTTGAAAGGATATTCTTAAAATTTTATCTTGAAGAGAAACTATTTTTGACAGTCAACATCACTTCTCTCTCTGCACTTAGTAATTACTACTTTCATGCAAGCAGAATAGATTCCTTATGTCAAAAGCTCAACTACTCCATTGCAAAGCCCCACTGAGCTTAAAAAAAGTTGTTTAGAAAATATAGAACATGAAAGTTCCTCCGTCCCTTTGACAAATATGGGAGGACAAATAGGCCACTCAGTTTGTCCCTAGATAGGTGATGAGAACAAGAAAAATTAGATGTGTGTTATTAAGGGAAATATTTGCTGCTTTCTAAAATCTTATTGTTGATAGATTGCAAGACCATTAGAAAAATGTGATGAAGGCGCACCAATCAGCTGGAGTATCTTAATCATCTATAACACAGAGCTTAAAGCTTGTAGCAAATAAAGAATATGAAAGCCTTTGACAAATAGGCCACTCTAATTATGTCCCTTGATAGTGATGAGAACAAGAAAATTAGAAGTTTTCTTAAGGGATATGGTCATTGCTTTTTTCTATCTGATTTTGATAGACGCGATGTGGAAAATGTGATAAAGCGCACCAATCAGCTTTAGGATTTTAAGTTTAACCAACCCTATAAGACTCAATAAAACTGATGCTAAGGTCGAAAGAAAATTCCACCTTTCAAATAGAAACAAATTGGACCGACCACCTGACTCACTTTGAATGTCATTAGTCCTCTAAACAAGCCAAGTCAATTTTTTTGTGTGTTTTTTCTAGCCTAATTTGAGCCAATAATGCTTTTAATATATGCCCCCATCAAACCAAGGTGTTCACAAGGTTAAATGAGTGATGCTAGAAATACTATCAATTTTATTACATAACATTTACAAATTGACCTGTTACCAATCTCCAAAAAGACAAAATACAGGTAATTCAAATAAGTTAATTGTTAATCGTCAACATTTCATCCACCACACTATTAGTCTATGGGGTTTCTTGAATGTCTCATAAGCAGAGAATAGAATAGTTTGGCCAGAAGGCTGGATGTATATAAAATGTTAATTATTGACATAAATAAATGTGAACAAACCATTTAAATTAAGTTTGTGCTTTCCCTGCATTGGAGAATAGACAGTTCAAAAGCCCAGGATTGCAATTTATGCCATTCCATTGATGTCCTTTTGCTAATTGAGGGACTTCCCTTGCTTTCTAGAGCTAGATGAATCCTTGAACTAGTTTATTAAGAATTCATGGCCTGATTGGCTAATGGCTATCACAGATATTCCAAGCAACAATTAGTTAAACACATTTATCTTTATAAAGAAAAAACCAAAATGAGTACTGCAATAAAAGTCAAAATCACTATTGAGGAGTACATAATGATGCTTGTAATGAAAGCTAATGTTAACATAGTACTTTTTTCTAAAAGAGGTGTTCAGTTCCAATTAACCATTATACATGTTTGCATTATTAATAGAATAAGTTAGAAAAGTGAACAAGTTCAGGCATGTTTTATAATCTACATAGAATCAAATGACACTAGATTGTCCTCTAAACAAGCTAAGTCAATGTTTTGCATACATGTTCTGTTCTGGCCTAATTTGAGCATATAATGCACTTAATATTTGCTCACATCAAACCAGGGTGTTCCCTTGATTAAATGAGTAATGATAGGGATATTACAAATTTTACTCAATAACTTTTACAAATTGATGTGTCATCAATCCTCCCCAAAAAAAAGTAATTCAAATATTCATTTATTACGCTGTTAAAATCCACCAGTCACATTTATTCTCATGCTACTTTGTAAATTTTATATAATAAAATTTGTAGTATCTTTTAACATTTTCCTTGATTAAATAGTAAACTTTGGTTATAAGGAGTGTAATATGTTAATCGTCAACTTTCCATCTACCACATTATCAGTATACGAGGTTTTCAAAGTGTCTTATGGATAGAGAGTAAAATAGTTAAGTTTACGCTTCCACCTTATCGGGCAAAGGACAGTTCAAAAGCCCAGGTAAACAGTTTATGCCATTCAATTGATGTCATTCTGTTTGTTGAGAACCCATGGCTGGATTGGCCATCTCAGATGTACCATGAGTTGAACACCCAAATCTCATAAAGAAAAACCAAACTAGTACTGCAATAAAAGTTATGATCATCACTATTGATGGGAAGTACATAATGTTGATTTTAATGAAAGGTAATGTTAACCTAGTACTTTAGTACTTTTTCTAAAAGAGGTGTCTAGTGTCCAACAAATCATTATGCATGAATGCTTGCAATAATAATAGAATAAGGAAGCAAAGTGAACAAGTTCGGTCATGTTTTACAATCTACATAGAATCAAATGGGTATAAAAAAAAATAAAAAAAGAGTAGGCCATAGCAAAAGCAAAATATTAGCATGTACTGAATAATATGAAATTCAAAAGCTATTCAGGAATAAAATCTCTTTGAATTCTGTTCCTCCTCAGAAGCCAGCTAATCTTTGCATTTCGTATTTCTTCTTCAATGATAAAACCTCTCAGTCAATTCTCAGTGCATTAAACTTTTAATGAATTTTGTGTGTTGTTTGGTGCAAGTTCGGAGACAAATTGCATCATAAGAAGAAAAAAAGTTTCATTTTTTAGATTCTTCTTGACTTCTTGAGTGTTTTTGACAGAAAATCCCTGGTTTGTGACAAATACCTATGACTGTGAAAACAACTTGCATATATATGAAGCTATTTAGTCTAATCTTCAGCAATATAAGTCATAACTCACGTGTATAGCTTAATTATGCAGACATTGGCATGTTCCCTAGAGCAGCACTAATTGAATAACAACTAGGTACAAGGCCACATCATTACCAAGTCCCATGTTTCATAATTTCTTATCTTCTACATGCAATTTGGATAGATTTCTTTCGGACTTAAAAAATACAACACCACGTGCACTCATTTTGTATAGAAGCACTAGAACAGATCTTGGGATTTGTCAAATTTGGTTCCCTTAGGAGCATCACAATTCACAATTTTCTTCTTAGCACATCAATATTTTAATTGGACAGCAATCTTCTTTTTTTTTTTTTTTTTTTTTTTTTGTGTAATGGAAAAGGATGGAGATTACCGGATTGGACACGGCTTGTGCCCAATGTATAGTGCACTGGACACGTTAGGATACGGACACGTATTCACCAATGAGCGGTCTAAATGGGATAGCACTGTAGGCAGTCTTTCAAGTGAGTTGAGCCAAAGCTTGACCTCAACACCACCCAAAAGTACTAGTGATTTCAAGTAATTGGATGCAATATCCTTAAGCCAATCTAGACTCACCATCATCCTTTAAAGGTTCAAATTCAGGACCTACCATACCAACGTCATAACTAAAGGAGAATGTACCTGGGTGATCATAGTTATTCCTTTAACCATTGAATAATCAAATGCCTAAGGAGCAGCCTGTATGGGATAGTGAGTTGTGACAGCAATCATTATTTGCTGCAATAAGATCTAACTTTTCCCGGATAAAATGCACCTTTACTTTCCCAAACACAAAGGATATAATCAGCTATCGTTTTCCAAGGACAAGCTTTTTAGAGAACTCTTCATATTGGTGTGAATGAGATCTTTAATCTTTATATAGTCTTGGTAACTTTTTCTCTTTTTCATTTTTTGAGGAAAAAGAGATTCACTTGAAAATTAAACTTGGAATGATCTTAGCAATGCGAGAATTATCGATATGTTCTACTAAATTGACATATCCGATAGAGATTAAATTCTATAAGGACGTGGTGTAAAACTCATGTTTTACCCCTCCAATCCCAACATGACACATCATCTTATGACATATTTAAGAATAAACACAATCACACTTAATCAATTCTAATACCCATATATAAATCCAACCAAATTGGAAATCTATTAAAATGTTATTAGGTGTGGTAGGATGTATTGAATTTTAATAAATTTTAAGTAAAATGCTAATGTGGCAATCATTTATTGGATGGTGTAAAACATAGGTTTTACACTCTATCCTTATAGAATTTAATCTCTATACGATATATGTGACTTTAATTAACTATTAATTACACCAATTATTATTTTTCTTTATATTCCATTTCGCTAAATACTTGGTATAATTCAATTCAAAAGTGTTACTATCAATATATAAAATGAAGAAAAAAAAAAGTGTCACTATATCATAAGAATGATGAAAGTAAACAGAAAGAAAAGCAAATACCACCTATGGAGCACCTTAGTCCAAAGCAACCATGTACTTGCTCCAAGTCACGAATGATGAAGATCAGTGCAAAACTAAAATGTACACTGAAAATTAACACGACCTGACGTGGATATCCTAATGACTTGTTTAGATTGAGGAGAAGTAGAGGGGAGTTGGCCGAAAATTATTTATTAAGCATTGATTCTAAGTTCTAACCAATAATGGTCCATGACTCCATATAATGTGCTTCATTTGTGTATCCTTATAATGGATTTGGGGTTTTGAAGTTACAACTTGTATAGTTTGAGATGGCAAGGGGGTGGGGTAGGATCAATTTAAGGATGCATGTCCCTATCCCATCTTTGGAGCAGGAAAAACCTGTATGGAACAGGTTCATAATGGGGCAAGTTTGAGGTAATTTATAGGTGGTTTTGACATTTATAAGGTAGAGATAAAAGAGAAAGGGAACGTGCAATTATGTTAGTGCTAAAAAGGAAAAAAAAAAAATTGTTTTAAGATGGTATTGCAATATATATAAACAAAATAAATTATAAATAAGATTCGTGTAATAAGATTAAATTATATATAAAGAATTTAATAATATATTAAATAAAAATTTATATACACCCATGGGGTGGGACTTGTGCCCATAATCTCTTTGGAACAGAAAAAATTTATCTAGGTAAAACTTGAAGGCCATAATTTGATCATTGTACTAATTTCCAACCCTGACAATATGGTTCTAATTTTTCCAAGTCATTATGCCACACACTTTTCATTACCCAAATATACACAAAGCAAAACTTCAATTCAAATATATCCAATATATAGCATTGCATATAGTCCTTACATTTTTTTCCACCCGGGAATTCCTTCTTGTATCAAACCCAATTCCAAATTTCAAACATAAAAAACATTGATTACACATGACTGGAACTGCACTAGCACCATGCTGTTGCATAATTTCATGGTGAATCTGCTTTCTTATTATGTGACACTGAGTCAATCTCAAAGGCAGGTATCAGCACATTGGGCTTGTCCTTGAACCTATAAAGTGGTATTCCAACCAAGAAATCTCTATTCTCGTCCTGGACTTTAAACTCCTCGTCTGCATTTGTGAAGCTAGAGCTTACAATTAGGGTCACCAGCAACATAACAAGGAACCCGACCGAGAACTTCTTCATAGAAGTTGCCATCATAAGTCTGTTTTGAGAAATTCTCCAATGAAGTTCTAAGTGAAGAAGGAATTGAAACATGGTGGGAGAGAATTTATAAGGAGAAATGATAAATGCATGTAGTTTCATTTATTTTAAGGAAGTCTAAATATAGCTCAAATTTCAATGGTTCAGTTTGCCTTCCCTTTTTATCATTAAGAGGTGCTGGTACATTTTACTTATCAAAATGGATGGTGGAAAGCAATTGATAAATAGGGTATTTTTTTTTTTAATACGTGAAAATGAGGAAGATTTTATTGAAACAGCAGAAACTGTACAAACTACACTAAATTTCCATCTAACGCATGCTCGGTTATAACTATATCGAAGAAAACTTGAGGGGCAGAGCCTAAAACAAACTGACCAGCTGCCCCTTGGAAGTTTTTTTTTTTGGCTAATAATGTTTAATTTGAATGATATCTTTTTTTTTTTTTTTTTTTGGTAAACAAAAAATGGGTAAAGAGGGGCGACCAGTGTAGCTTTCCTACTTGGGTGTGACTATAGTAGCATTCTACTCATTTTCGGGTAAGACCCCATACTCCTGTTCTTTGAATTATATCTCCTCTCCTTATAAAAAAATAAAGAAAAAATGTGAAGTCATGGGTCCATAATGTAACGAGTGCATGTGAAATTACCAATTAACAAAAAAAATAAAAGGTTCTTTGGAAATTTGTGGAATTTGGTTCAGTACAGTTAGAGGTTGTTGATTATCAAGAATTGGTCAGTGTGAATTCCTGCAATGGTGGAAGAAACGTGACAGAAATTAGGATGCTTTAGGTTGTTGAAATTATGTTAGCTTTGATTCTTCCTATTGTTCAAAGCTATTTGGTAAAATGTTAGCCGTGATTTTGGACTTCCTGTTTGTTTATCTTTCTTCTTTTTTTCCACAGTAAAATAGAGAAAAAAAATCTTTGAATCCAAATTCTCCTTTTTAAGAGAATAAGTAAAAAACGCTAATAAACCATAACCTTTTTGAAATGTCTATTTAAATGTTGAACTTGTAGTATTCTCCTTAAGGGCAAATTAAACCATATAGTTTTAAAAGTATTAAATTAAATCTCAATGTTTCAATAAGTAACAAATTTAATTTAAAACTATTTTTGGGGCTTAATATTGGTCTAGAGTTTGATTTGTTACTTTTTGAAATCTCAAAGTTTAATTTGTTAATTCTGAAACTACAGAGTTTAATTTGAAATTGTTTGAAATTTCTAAGTTTATTTTGTTACTTTTGAAACTAGATGATTTTATTTGTTACACCCCTTTAATTATAGGATTCAAAAGGTAATTTTCTCAAAAAACTCTACGTTGAAGTCTTTTTTGAAAAAGAAAAGAAAACCTTAAAAAGGAAAAAAAGAAAAACAAAATTAAGAAGAAATTTCAAGAATGCCTTATAAAAATTTTAGCTTAACACTATTTTCCTCACCTGTCATGTGATTTAAAATAGCTTATTTGCTTAGTTTTTTTTATTTCAACAATAAATTTTTTTGTGAGATTTTAAAAATAAGCTAAGTAAAAGAATAAATGAAGCTTTAGCCCAAAAAAATTATACCTTAGCAGCGAGCAGCCCAAGCCCATTCAAATAAGACTGTCTTACCTTCTCCTTAATATATATATATATATATATATGCTCGAGTGTTGCCGTCTCCAACGGCCAACACTTGAGAGGAACGGAGAGAATCGAGGGAACATCATGGGGAGAGTATTTCTGAGCCCCTGTATCTGCTCCTCTCTTTGTTCCAGCTCTGCCCAGCCGAGGAGGGAGTGGTTGGGGGCCTGAGGGCATGATTGTCCTTCACCTCCTCCACCGTGTGTCAAGCTCTCCCATTCTCTTGGTGCCAAATAAAAGCAAGAGTTGACACTTCCCTCCGGCTAGTTTTCTCTTGGGGCGGCCCCACTTGGGCCTCTGATTGTAGGAGTAGCTAGGAATAGCAGGTGGCTATTAGCTCGTAAATTTACTTGTAAAACAGGCCTACCTGAGCCTCTGATTGTAATATGTAATTTTTCTATGTATGAATTAATAATATCAAGATCTTTTGTTTTTCGCTTTTCTCTTTCTTTTTCTTTCTCCTTTCCTTTTTTTTTTTAAATGAATACTTAGAACTTAGAACTCTTATCTTATTCAATCTACTGTAAAATAAATACTTAGAACTTAGAACATTATCTTTTTCAATCTACTGTAAAACAAATACTTAGAACTTAGAACGTCTACCTGATGCGCCGGCCAGCACCCTAATTCCTTCCCACAGACGGCGCCAATTGTAGGGACTCAATTTGGATTGACCCGGAGTGATGGGTTTACAGCCCAATAAGCCCAAACAATAAATTTATAGAGAGTGGGGTGAAAAGTTTAGGTGCTGACCGTCGATCACCAAGTAGGAATTTTCTTACAACGAAGAAAAGTGCTAAGAGTTTTTCTTTCAAGGGGGAGATGCTCCTCGGCCTGTGGCCGAGGAGGCCTTATCGTTCTCTTTTTCCCCCCCTTCCTTTACTTTACTAACTTTTCTTTTATAGTTTTCATCTTCCTATCCCCTCTCTCCATCTGTTGATCATCTATTTGCCTTCTTATCTGGCCATCCGTCCCATCAGAGCCTTATCAGTACCATNAGTCTTGTTCATACTTTATATATGTGTGTATGTGTATATATATATATATATATATAATATTTTTTTTTTTCTATTTGTGTTGTTACAATTCACAAAAACTGGTGCACGTGATGATATTGATTTTATTTACTCCAAGATGGGTTATGATGGAAAATATTTGAAAACGCCTTTGATAATGTGCTGAGAACTTACTGTTTTCTTCTTTGTGCTCATTTTGGATGGTGGAAAGCAATTGATTAATAGGGTATTTTTTTATACATGAAAATCAAGAAGATTTTATTGAAACAGCAGAAACTGTACAAACTACACTAAATTCTAACGCATGCTTAGTTATAACTATATCAAAGAAACTTGAGGGCAGAGCCTAAAACAAACTGACCAGCTGCCCCCCGAAGTTTTTTTTTTGGCTAATAATGTTTAACTTGAATGATATCTCTTTTATTTATTTATTTATTTTTGGTAAACAAAAAATGGGTAGAGGGAGGTGACCAATTTAGCTTCTCTACCTGGACGTGACTATAACAGCACCCTACTCACTTCCGGGCAAAATCCCATACTCCCGGTATCTTTTCTCCTTATAAAAACAAGAAGGAATGTGAAGTTCATGGGTCCATAATGTAATGGGTGCATTTGTAATTACCAATTAACAAAAAAACAAAAGTTTCTTTGGAAATTTGTGGAATTTTGGTTTAGTATAGTTAGTAGAGGTTGTTGATTATCAATAATTGGTCAATGTGAATTCCAGCAATGGGGAAGAAACGTGATAGAAATTAGGTTTACTATAGTTGTGATTTGATGTTATGTTAGTTAGCTTCGATTCTTTGTATTGATGAAAGCTATTTGGTAAAATGTTAGCCATGATTTTGGACTTCTTTGTTTGTCTTTCTTCTTTTTTTCAACAATAAAATAGAGAAAAAGATCTTTGAATCCAAATTCTCCTTTATAAGAGAATAAGTTAAAAACACTAATAAACCATAAGCTTTTTGAAATGTCTATTTAAATGTTGACCTTTTGGTATTCTCCTTAGGGTGTAACAAATTAAACCATATAGTTTTCAAAGTATTAAATTAAATCTTGATGTTTCAATAAGTAACAAATTAAATTTAAAACTGTTTAAGTGAACATTGTATTTGGGGCTTAATATAGGCTTAGAGTTTGATTTGTCACTTTTTGAAACCTCACAGTTTAATTTTGTTAATTCTAAAACTATAGAGTCTAATTTGAAATTGTTTGAAATTTCTAAGTTTATCTTGTTACTTTTGAAACTACATGGTTTTATTTATTACACCTCGTTAATTATAGGATTCAAAAGGTAATTTTCTCAAAAACTCTACGTTGAAGTCTTTTTGGGGGGGGGGGGGGGAGGAAACAAATCTTAAAAAGAAAAAAAAGAAAAAAAAAATAAAGAAGAAATTTCAAGTGTAGGGACTCAATTTGGATTGACCCGGAGTGATGGGTTTACAGCCCAATAAGCCCAAACAATAAATTTATAGAGAGTGGGTGAAAGTTTAGGTGCTGACCGTCGATCACCAAGTAGGAATTTTCTTACAACGAAGAAAAGTGCTAAGAGTTTTTCTTTCAAGGGGGAGATGCTCCTCGGCCTGTGGCCGAGGAGGCCTTATCGTTCTCTTTTCCCCCCCCCTTCCTTTACTTTACTAACTTTTCTTTTATAGTTTTCATCTTCCTCTACCCCTCTCTCCATCTGTTGATCCTTCTTATCTGGCCATCCGTCCATCAGAGCCTTATCAGTACTCATGTGGTTCACTCTGATCAACGTTATCCTACCAAGGGGTTCCTCCCATTAATGCGGCCAGGGGGAGTTAGTTGAATGCATTAAATGTGAGAATGACAGCTTACTTTGGGGTTAGTCTCTCTCTCTAAAACCCCTCGTCAGGCCGAGGATGAGTGGTCCTCGGTGTGGAGTGGGAAAAGAGGCTTCCCCAAGTTAGCCTAGGACCACCAACAAAAAATGGACATAGCTCCTCGGCCTCTGGCCTGGGCCTGTTTCGTGATGGGCCGAGGCTGTGAGGCTCACAAGCCCCACAATAGCCTCATAAAAACCCTGCCTGCCCACGTTCCTTGGGACGGGAGGAGGGTTTTGAATACTCGCGGGCACACGGACGAGTTGCCCTACTTCGGTTGTACTGATGCTGGCGGCTTTCTGACTACCCGATGCGCGTTTTTAGCGTTTCAAGACTTAATGGGTGCCCACGTTAAATTTGGCGCACCACGTTTCCCACTATCAACGGCATGATCCTTTGCTTTTATGAGCAAGCGGTTACATTTGGGGAACCAAGGAGGAGTTTAAATGCCTGTTTGAACCTAAGGGTTTCATCATTTTCGCGCTTACAATTATTGATGCATCTGATTTGAATCTGGCTCGACTTGCACACTATCTGAAGAGTTCCGTCATATTTCTGTAAGTCTTCTTCTCCTAGTGATCCCAAAATTTCTCGATTTCACTCTTCTTTTTTTCGTTTGAACTTTTAGTTGTCTTTGGGGAGGTAAGTTAAGAAGTTGGTCGAATCGATGAGATGATGAACAAATTCCGGGTTGACTATGGAATACCCAATAATGTGAATTTGAAGTATTGTGAAGAGGGAGAATGGTACCTTAGGAGGAGGGAAGGTGAAGTTGCGATCCCGATAGTTGCTTTCGTAGAAGGAGGGATGAGAATCCCTATGAGGCCGATAACCTTAATTACCTTAGGCATTTTCGCCTGCCCCTACTCAGTGTGCCGTGAATGTGTTTAGGATATTTAGGGTGCGTAGATACCCTGAATGAGAAAATGGGGCTGAGACTAACTCACCATGATGTGAACTGGTGTTACAACCTTCATCACCTGAGGGGTAAGACATATTATATGAAGACAAGGACGATAGGGTTCGTCTTATCATGTCTTCCTGATTCCAATAAGGGGTTGAACCAAGATTTCCTCATAGTGTCGGAGAGTGGCACGACGGCTTTCATTGCCCAACGGCAGAGGGGAGCCAGGTAGGGCATCCGAAATAAGATAATCTAGGTCTCAGCATTTCAAGTTCTATACCTGTATACTATATTTTGGTTGATTAACCATAGGAATTTCGCTTTTCTTTTCGCAGACCCACACGCTTTTGCACGTCATTTCCACCTGGTTAACAAACGGATTTGGAGACCGTTCTCAGGTCGGACCTGTGGTTCACTCTGATCAACGTTATCCTACCAAGGGGTTACCTCCCCATTAATGCGGCCAGGGGGAGTTAGTTGAATGCATTAAATGTGAGAATGACAGCTTACTTTGGGGTTAGTCTCTCTCTCTAAAATCCCCCTCGTCAGGCCGAGGATGAGGTGGTCCTCGGTGTGGAGTGGGAAAAGAGGCTTCCCCCAAGTTAGCCTAGCAACACCAACAAAAAATGGCATATGCTCCTCGGCCTGGGCCTTGGGCCTGTTTCGTGATGGGCCGAGGCTGTGAGGCTCACAGGCCCCACATCAAGAATGCCTTATAAAAATAATTTATCTTAACATTATTTTCCTCATCTGTCGTGTGATTTAAAATAGCTTATTTGCTTAGTTTTTTTTATTTTAACAATAAATTTTTTTGTGAGATTTAAAAAATAAGCTAAGTAAAAGTAGAAATGAAGCTTTAGAAAAAAAAAAAAAAATTATACCTTAGCTGCGAGCACCCCAAGCCCATTCAAATAAGACGAACCGCATCTGACTCATCCCAATGCCCTTATTGGGCCTTATATATGTATATATTCTTTCAATCTCTATTGGGCTAAGAAGATGGGCCTGATTTTACAATTACATCCAAACGGGTTAACCCGTTCTCGGACCCTAAACACACAAAATTCAAATCGGTTACCAATTTTGGTTTTTTTTTTTCCCATATTCCATTTCGCCACAACTCACTCTTAACCTCGGCCTCGGCCCTCTCTCTCTCTCTCTCTCTCTCTCTCTCTATAAGTTATTTACTCCATTCCTCACTTTTCCGGCGACTCTCTCCGACGAAATCTCGCACAAGGTAAACCCTAACTTCGTCTTCTTCACGTGTACTTTATGCGTATTCTCACTCTGTAGGAGCGAGATCTCGGTAGCAAATTCCATAACCTCACATAGGTTTCTTTCTTCTATGCGAAATTGATATCATATAACCTAATTCATACTCTTTTTTTTCCTGGTTTGGAAGTTTGTAACCGTATAAAGCAAATTGCTAAGCGCTGTATATTTAGGCAATTTGGTCCTATTTTGACTATGCATTATGCGATTTATCAAAAAAAAAAAATTGAATGATTAAGCTCAAGTATGTGGATGTTAAAACTGATTTTGGTTATATCTGAAGTCATAGGATTTGTTTAAAGCGGAAATTTTGATATGATGAGAGTGGAGTGGAATTCCTTGCACAATTTTTAGCTTAATTTCGAGTGATATGTTAGGTGGTTTTGCGTCGGTGGATGTTGTTTTAGTTTGTAGATTGAACGAGTTGGATTCAATTGTATGCTTTGCCTTCGTGTTAATTCTGGAAGATTTGCTGATTAATTCTTTCGATGACCTCTTATGTAGGTATATATAAATTATTAATATATACAAATAGGAAAATGGATCACCATGAGGATGAATGCCGTGTTGGAGCTGAAAATCATGGCAAGCAAGATGAGGAGGTGAGATTGGTGTATCTGGTTCTGGAAATTGATTCATGATGACTCGCTCTTTCAGTTGTTTGGTTTGCACTTTGGTTTAATTATGCAGATTATTAATATTTTTTGTCTATTAGTGTTGTTACAATTCACAAAAACTGGTGCACGTGATGATATTGATTTTATTTGCTCCAAGTTGGGTTATGATGGAAAATATTTGAAAACGGCATTTGATAATGTGCTGAGGACTTACTGTTTTCTTCATTGTGCTTATTTTGGACAGGTATTTCTTTATAGAAATGACTTTTTAAGGCTGTTATTTTCTTTTTGCAGGAAGCTGCTGCTCGTCTTGAGGAAATGAAGAAATCAGTTGAGTCAAAAATGGCTCTTCGTCAAAGCAATATGAATCCTGAAAGGCCTGGTTAGTGAATATTGCAAGAATTTCAGGGTTTACTATGTATATCAATGTTTGAATGGTCATCTAAAAGGATGCAAATCTCTATACAGAAGCTAAAAATTTGATACGAACTTCATAATTTATGCTTAATTAGACAGCATATAATAAAATGAACAAGGCTAATAAATTATTTTGATAAAGCAATGCTGATAAGAGTTATTTTCAGAACAGTCAATCTTAGGTGTTTGTGTTTAATGGAGTGATTTTAGGATTTTAGAAAGAGGAGGTTGGAACTTCTTGAAGAATCTATAGTGTTCTTCTGGACGTATGTGCAAAGATAACATGTCTTTTCGCCAATGTCCTTTAGGTTAAATGGTATTTCCCGGTGTTTCCAACGGAGTCATCCAAGGTTCAAATCCTCCCTCCCCAACTTACAATGTATCAGAAGATATACCATGTCTTTTCAGTTCAGATCATCTCTCATGCATTTGACCTGTAGCTTTAATTTATTATAATTACTTTCAATTTCCCTATGTGATTTTTAGTTTTTTCAGGTGAAAATCCTGTTTTCCTGTCTTTACCTCCCACAATTACCTTGTTAATTAAGACCTATCAAAAAAAATTCCTTGTTATAAGAGCTAACCACATCTTTCGTAATAGTATGCTCCTCGTAATTTTACTGGGTCTCACTTTAAAAAAAAAGGTTTATACTAGGTCACTAGCTCAAGTTTTGTGCAACTATGCTCAATTAGCAAGCCCAGATTTGGTGCATCAAATCTGTGTTGTTGGGAAGGAGCTTGAATCAGTGTTGGGACTAGAGAGAGAAAAGAGGATTTGCTTTAAAAGGTTCTGCTAGGATTGAGAATGCAAATATTAAGGTTTTAATAGAATGGGACATGTGGCATCGTTTTCAATTCCAAGATTAGAAATGTGCATATAACTTTAGTCTCATGGGAGTTGAGTATTAAGGAGTAGACTGGCTGGTGGGGATCAATTGGTTCAAGAGTATACCTCAGAGTGTGAGTTTTTACTTTTAAGTTACCATGTTGAAGGTAAATTTCATTTAGAGGGTTGGAATATGGTGTGCTCTCCTATTGTGAATTGGAGAATCACCACTTTCAATGAAGCTTTGTTGGGTAAATGTTTATGGAGATATGGGTTGAACAAGGGCAGCCTTGGTGTGGTATCATTAAGGCTAAATATAGAGAGCAATTGGTTGATTGGTATACGGTGATTGTGACCTCATGGTTGTAGTCTGTGGAGAGGAATTTGAGCTAATTGGGATAGATTCTCTGATTTTGTATCCATTAGGGTGGGGAATGGCAAGATAATTAGATTTTGGCATGATGTATGGTGTGGAGATCAGTCTTTGTAGACCTTGTTTCCAGACTTATACTCCATTGCAGTGGACACAGATGCTTCAGTACATTCTTTGATTACGTTTGGTGAGAATGGTAGAAGTGGGTGTTGGAATCTTCAATTCATTAGGGATTTCCATGACTGGGAGCTAGAAGGAGTGAATGACTTGATGGGAGTACTTTACTCTAGACAGATTGTTGAAAGGAATAAGGACTGTTTGTTTTGGAAATTGGAATCCAAATGGGAAAGGCCAATTCAATGCTTGGTCCTATTATGCATATGTTTGCGACGAGCCCCTCAATCTGGGTTCATCTAGAAAGACATATTGGGTAGTAAGGTACCCCTTAGGTAGCTTTGAATTCCTTATTAGACCATAAATAACCTTGCAAAGTGGAAGCTAGTGGTGGTTGACAAATGTATAACATGCAAGGGCAGTATTGAAATTGTTGACCGCTTGTTGGCTGTTGCTGCACTGCCCTATTGTTAGGGAGTTGTGGTCTTTTGCATTTATGGCTTTTGGGGTTCTTTGCATTATGTTAGGCCAGGTAATCAATTTGTTGACTATTTGGAGAGGGGTGTTTTGGTATCAACATAATAGCATTGTGGCAAGCTACACAGCATTGTATTCTGTGGATTGTGGACTATTTGGAGAGAGAGGAATCAAGAGACTTTTTACAATGAACACCGTTCTAGCAAAGGATTAAGAATAGTTTTTTGAGATCTCTTTTTGAATATTGTTAGGAGTGTGCATGAGTCGGGTTGGGTCGGGTTGAATGGATTTTTTGACCCAACCCATCATGTTGGGTAAAAAAAAATTCAACCTAACCCAACCCAACACATAAGTTCAACCCAACCCACATGGGTCGGGTTGGGTCAGGTTGAACCCATGGGTTTGACAAATTTTTATTATTATTATTAAATATATTATTATTAGTATATATTATATATATATATATTATATATAATATAATATATTATGATTACTATATATTAAATTTACAGCTGATTTAAAAAAAAAATTATTAAATATATAATATATTTTAAATATATATTAAATATGGGTGGGTCGGGTCGGGTTTGGCGGGTTCGTAATTTTATGACCCACACCCAACCCGACCCGCTATAAAAAAATTTTTTTGTGACCCAACTCAACCCGTTGGGTTGGGTCGGGTCGGGTCGGGTTTGGCAGGTCGGTGGGTTTTCTGCACGCCCCTAAATATTGTACTTTGATTTTTTTTTTTTTTTTTTGGGGTGGGGGGGAAGGGGGGGTGTCTTGTGGTACTATTGTTGATTTTTGGACCTCATGAGGGTCTGCTTGTAATTCTTTAAGGGCACTTGCTTTTGAGCTCTCCTTCATGTTCTTTTCTTCAAGAACTTGCTTTAGTGTTTTTGAGTGAACCAACTTGTTTAGTGCCCCATTTGAATCAATTTGTGTTTCTTGTAAACATTTCTTGCTATCACAATCTCTGCATATCATGGGTCACACTTACATTGCTTTGAATTTTCTTCTAATTGGGTTTTCGAGAATATCTTAGTGAGGGTTTTAGGGTCTTTATACTTCCCCAGGCTTAGTTGGCAGAATCTCTTTTGCTTTTGAAATTGACTACTGCATTTTATTTTGTTTGACAATATTATGTGTTTTTAAAATATTTACACTGTCAACATAACCAGATTCAGGATTTCTTAGGACATTGGACTCCAGCATTAAACGCAATACAGCAGTTATAAAAAAACTAAAGCAGATAAATGAAGAGCAGCGCGAAGGCCTGATGGAAGATTTGCGAGGTGTCAACCTAAGCAAATTTGTTAGTGAAGCCGTCACAGCTATTTGTGATGCCAAGCTTAGAAGTTCAGATATACAAGCAGCAGTTCAGGTACTCTTCTGCACTAAATATCTTGAGACTTTAGTTTTTCATGCAATTTTTTTACTTCTTCATATTAGAGTGGGTTTGTTTCATGCATTCCTATGAGTGAAAGCTTTGTTTTCATTTTTTTTTAGTGCATATATGAACTCATTTAATTGATGCTTAGTGACAAACATATGGATACCGTTTATGTGTTTTAACTGTTCTCCTGCACAGTGTCTGACACTTGTCTATTTTTTCAAAGATCTGCTCTTTGCTTCATCAAAGGTATAAAGATTTCTCACCAAGCCTGACTCAAGGGCTCTTGAAGGTCTTTTTTCCTGGAAAGTCTGGGGATGACTTGGATGCAGATAAGAACTTGAAGGCCATGAAAAAACGCAGCACTCTGAAACTCCTTTTGGAACTTTACTTTGTTGGAGTTATAGAAGACAGTGGCATTTTCATGAATATCATTAAGGATCTGACAAACTTAGAACATTTAAAGGACAGAGATACTACTCAGACAAATATGACCCTTCTTGCTAGTTTTGCTCGACAAGGAAGAATTTTCCTAGGACTTTCTTTCTCTGGACAAGAAATTTATGAAGAGGTACAATTTCTCTTTGGTCTTTTACATGACCTAGTGCATCTCATGAGCCTTGCTATCCCTGTTCTGTTTATGGCTTATCATCATTTAAATCAGAAGTGGAGCTGTTTGTGATTTCCATTTAAATTTATTCTTGTTTTAAAGGGTTTTATTTTCAATGAAATCTTTAACACGCTTATCTTTTTCTTTTTCTTTTTCATTCTTTTGGCCTTTTTGGTATTAAGGATTACTTTTCCAGTGTTATTTTATTCTAGTTACTCTACTGACATTGTGCTACAGTTTTTTAAGGGCCTTAATATCACAACAGATCAAAAGAAGTTTTTCAGGAAGGCATTCCATACATACTATGATGCTGCAGCTGAGCTACTTCAGTCTGAGCATGCTGTAAGACTCTTTAAGTTACTACTATTTAAAAAAAAAATTAGGTGCTGTTTTTTAACTTTTCCTACTTCCATTTTTTTAGATCCTGGTGTTCTATATTTATTTGAATAAAGAATTATTTTTATATTATTTTATATTATTCACTCTTTATATTTTTTTCATAATGGTTGTAGTTGATGGACTTTTATGTTTGTATTTCTGTATAGTCACTTCGTCAAATGGAGCATGAAAATGCTAAGATTCTAAATGCTAGAGGAGAGCTCAGTGATGAAAATGTCTCTTCATATGAAAAGCTGCGGAAATCTTATGACCATTTGTACCGCAATATCTCTTCGTAAGTTATTTATGATTTTATACTCTTCGTTGCATCTGTTTCGCTAGTGACTCAAACAATGGGGTTGGTAATTATTCCTCAATGGGATTTTATTTATGTTGTAAGATTTACAACCTACAATATTTCATTGCTTTGACATTTTGCATGCTTTTATCATGTGATGTCTCACTAGATAATTTCTTATTCTTTATGCTCTATACTAATGTTTGCTTATATCATAGCTGATCTCAGGTTTATATGAAGGACTTTAAATTCAGTTAATTTACTTCTGTGACTTTGCTTTGATACCATCAATATTTCTAAAAGGCAGTTTAGGATACTAGTCACATAATCCAGACGTGCTGATTTATGTGGTTTCTACTAATTGGTGAATTAATGGCTTATGTCATGAAATTAGTATGATCTGAAGATCTATATCACATAGATGCTAATGCAATAAAGGTGGCATAACTCTGGAAATTTTTGTTGAAATTTGAAAGATACAAACTCCCTTGTGGAAATTATTTCAATCTTTGACATTTTTGGCTTCAACAATACTTTGACTGGAAGTTTTGGAATCCCTGAGCTGCAGACACTCAATCAAGGAGCTCTGGTCATAAAATATTTGAATTCTTCAGGTATATTTCAAGATGAGAATTGCTGTTGGGGAGGTGTAAAGCTGAACTGACGAAGCCGTCCTGTAGAATAGGATAATTAGCTTTCTGTAGATCTTAATGATTTTTGGTTTATCATGGGGAAAGATGCAGCAATTAAAGTATATGTCAAGTCTCTTGCTAATTTTCTTGATCTGTAATGCTTCTTGAAGGTTCTGGCTTGCATGATTGCTTAAGTTTTTTCACCCCCCCACCCCCCCCCCCCTAGTCTTCACTTCAATCACAATTCATCAAGACTCCTGAGCTGTAGGGTGGTCAGCCTAGAAAGTTCCATCAGTTCTTAAGATAAGAATTCTTGTTTCTGGGACTGTAATATTCTTTTACTGTTGCTGAGGATGATGGCATAATAGCTGTTTGCTGTAGCTGGTGCATATAAATAAATAAAAGAAACTCAATGGGGGGAATAAAAATCTAAGAAGCATGGACATGGACAGGACATGGACATGGAGATTTGGCAATTCTTGTAAAATTAGGACACGACATGTTGGGGATACTACTATTAATTAATTAATATGTATCTTTTAGGAATATTTATGTATTTATAAGCATATTTTATGTTTATTCTAAATTTTCAAAATAAATAATAACTTTCAAACCTTTTAAAATATATTTTATATCAGAGGAATTTTCTCCAAACGCAATGAGGATGGAGTGTTTGTGTAGAACACAGACACACCGGGGGGTTTTGAAGTGTCCGTGCTCCTTAAATAGAAACTAGATCTCCCTTCAGCTTCCACTCAACTGACATGTGTTCTTCATAAAAATTCCAGTTTAATAACTTAATTTCTTTTTTATCTGATTGTATGAATTCCTCTTTTTGCAGTTTAGCAGAAGCATTTGATATGCAGCCCCCAGTGATGCCAGAGGATGGTCACACGACTAGGGTTACTACTGGGGAGGATGCTTCAGCTCCTGCTTCTGGGAAAGATTCTGTTCTAGAAGCTTTGTGGGATGATGAAGATACCAGGGCTTTCTATGAAGGCTTACCTGATCTCAGGTTTGTCTTGGTCAGATTATTATGCCAATTGAAAGTCTCCTTTAAATAAATTTGCCACTTTTGTAGTTTTGTTTGTTGACATTATGAATGCTTTTCTTGTTGCTTGTTCCTTAGATGGTGGTTCCCTTAAAAGTAAATTTGCTTGCTTGACATGTTATCAAGATTTGATGAATCTATTTTTTCTCAGAGCATTTGTACCAGCAGTATTATTGGGAGAAGCAGAACCCAAAGTGAATGAACAATCTGCAAAGATGCAAGAACAACAGACTGTAAGAAGCTTAAATTCTGAATTATTATCTAATGCTCTTGTTATTTTTTGAGCTAGCCAAAACATTGTGGTGAAAATTGATCTTTTCTTATATCCAATCATTGGAAAATGTTTGGGAAATTTTCAATTATTTGTGTTATGATTTTGTAAAAGGCGCTGTTTTAATTAATATTTTTTTAATCATCAATTTTTAGAATTTAGTTATTGAAATTCATGTTCATAGGGTATGGTATCTACCTTTTGAAGATGCTATAAAATTGAAATTTTGGTCTGTTTGTAAGGAACTGGCACCTGAATCAGACCAACGTCAGCAGGCTACCCAAGATACAACAGAGGTTTCTGCAGACTCTGGCACTTTGCAGGAGGGGAAAAACTTAGATAGAGGGAAAGATAAGGAAGAAAAAGATAAAGAAAAGACTAAAGATATGGACAAAGAGAAAGGGAAAGATAAAGATGCAGATAAAAAGGGGGAAAATGAAAAGGAGAAGCTAAAAGGTCTTGAAAAGACTAAAGATATGGACAAAGAGAAAGGGAAAGAGAAAGATTCAGATAAAAAGGGGAAAATGAAAAGGAGAAATTAAAAGGTCTTGAAGGCACAAATTTGGATGCTTTATTACAGAGGCTTCCGGGTTGTGTGAGCCGTGATCTTATTGATCAACTGACTGTAATCATCTCTGTATCTTTAAGCTTTATTGTCTACTACCAATTTTCATATTTTGGTATCAAAACCCTCACAATGAAGGGCTTATCGTTGTATTTTTTCACTTCCAGGTAGAATTCTGTTATTTAAATTCAAAGTCCAATCGGAAAAAGCTTGTAAGGGCACTGTTTAATGTCCCCAGGACATCTCTAGAACTACTACCATACTACTCACGCATGGTTGCCACACTTTCAACTTGTATGAAGGATGTCTCTTCCATGCTGTTGCAGATGTTGGAGGAAGAGTTTAACTTCTTAATTAATAAAAAGGTAAAGTTTCACATATCAAATAGGTGTTCTATTATAAATAGGAGTTGATGGTTATTTCTTGTGTCCTGCTGCCTTTTCATTTCATTAATTATTCATGATTTTCCTTTTGAACTGTAATTTGCTGCAGGATCAAATGAACATTGAAACAAAGATAAGGAATATTAGGTTTATTGGAGAACTCTGCAAGTTTAAAATTGCAACATCTGGCCTTGTTTTTAGTTGTTTGAAGGTAATTATGTGTGTGTGTGTGTTATTGACAATTACTTTGTGTTATTGACAATATGGGTCCTTAAGCCTCGCACCATGCCTCGTGAAGTGGAGGTTACTAGTTCGAATTTCCTGTCCTGTCCCCCCTCTCCTTGGGGCCAAAACTTACTCATTTAAAAAAAAAAAAAATGCTTAGCATGGGTAGGATGTTATCCTCTTCAATTTCTTTTTCTAAAATGTTTGATGTTCTCTGTGGTTCTTGTATACCTTTTGGTTGCAAAAGAGTAACAAGCATCGAGATAGCTTGCCATGAAATCAGCTTTATTGTTATTATTTCCATTACTTGCATTTTCTTATTTAACTTACATCTCTTGGTCTATTGAATTTTAGTTGAAAGATGAATTAAGAAACTGTGTATGCTATTTGTTGAGATTTGAGATAAATATTTTTCATTAAGGTTGATACTTTAGTTCATTTTGGATACATATATATTGATGCTTTCTCTTCTTACGAGGCTCATTAATAAGATTTCTCATCATAAACTGATCTTTCTTGTATTGTTGCTTTATATTCTCACCAGGCTTGTTTAGATGATTTCACTCATCACAACATTGATGTTGCTTGCAATCTTCTCGAGACATGTGGTCGTTTTCTGTATCGATCTCCTGAAACTACCATTCGGATGGCTAACATGTTGGAAATTTTGATGCGCTTGAAAAATGTCAAAAATCTGGATCCTCGCCACAGCACCCTTGTAGAAAATGCTTACTACCTGTGCAAACCACCTGAAAGATCTGCACGAGTCTCTAAAGTCCGTCCTCCATTGCATCAGGTGTGACAAATTTCTCAGGTTCATTAGTTCCCCTCCCCCCCCCCCCCCCCCCCAAGCCCCCATCTGACTCTAACTTTTTGTTTGATTATCTTTTGGCAGTATATTAGGAAATTGCTATTTTCAGATCTTGATAAGAACACCATTGAGCATGTCCTGAGGCAACTTCGCAAATTGCCATGGAGTGAATGTGAGCCATATCTTTTAAAATGCTTTATGAAGGTTCACAAAGGGAAGTATGGTCAGATTCACTTAATTGCTTCTCTCACTGCTGGTTTGAGTCGCTATCATGATGAGTTTGCCATTGCTGTTGTTGATGAGGTTTGTTAACTTTCAATTCAGATAACCCTTTCTTCAGTTGATTGAAGTTTTCCATAAGAAACATGATCTTGATTTTGAGAGAGAATCTAGATTATCCACTTCTTCTTCTTTTTTTCTTGATATACGTTTCCTCCATTTTATATTTCTTTTGTTGGAGCAAGCTTCTGAATTTTGGATTTTTCAATTTACATCACGTGGAATGCTTAATGTTAGAAAATGCGTCTAGGGAAGTTATGTTCTATTGGAATAAGCTGAGTGTTATAAAAAGAAAATTTTATTTAAAAAAAAAATCCCAATTGATGTTTACAACTATTTGAAGTCAAAGGCCAAAATCTTAAAAATAGATAGAACCTTTTGACGTAAGTGGATCTTTGGATATAATCACTGAAATGATACAAAATGATCTCGTAGTAACAATTATTTGTTGCTCATCATAAAAGCTCGTCTCTTTTCCTTGCTATATTGAGATGTAAGAGCAAAATCTGTAGTGTTGTTGGTTCCAGTGGGCAACTCGGGCTGACAGTTTCAGAGAAGCATTTTTTATTCATGTTCAAGAGCTTCTATTCTTTGTCCTTGGGATAGTGATATAAAATGAAAGTGGCTGTGTCTATAAGGCTGTTTGGTTGGGTGCATTTTGGGGAAAATCGAAGAGGGGGAGCAATATCCAGTGGTTAGATTTTTACCATATCTACCGTTGAAGTTGATGTTTGATCAGTAGGAGCAAGATCATTGACTTTTTAATTCTTGATTAAGTGGTTAGCATCTTTAACACTATTAATTCATCCATCATTGAGTAACATGTTGTAACTTTTAACTTCCCTCACCCCATTTTAAACATCTCACTTGTTGATGATGTAGGACAAATTAGGGATTTGTCTACTTTAATTGTGGTGGGTTTAGGGTTAGGAAAAAAGAAGGATTAGATAGATTTTAGGGCTGTTTAGGGGCTTTGCGAATAGTACCCGTGACCCATAACTTTAGAAAGAAAGAAGAGAAAATAAAGAGAAGAGAGAAGGAGAAAGAAACAACAAAGGCCAACATGCCTATTGCTCAAAACACTCAATTTTATTAATCAACTCATTCTCTTTTTTCTTTTTTTCTTTTTTAATACATTGAGTACAATATATATAAAGACTCTTACTTGTACTAGTAGTAATAGGAATGCTACTAGTATTAGGACTACTAATAAAACCTAATAAATACTAACTTGGATCCAAATTAAATAAATCTAAGATACTTAGAATACCTTAGAAGATTCTAGACTCAACTAAATTACCAAAATACCCTTAATTCGCAGGAATTGCAGAAATTATAGATTTTCCCCCAATATAACTAGTAAAAAAAAAACCCAAATTAAAAACTGTTTTAACCCTAAAAGACTCATACTTAGACCATTAAATGGGCATGACTTTCACTTCAATTGGACTTCACACGTGGACCCAATAAAATAATTCTTGAATAGGTGAATTTGCAAAGCAATAGCATATTAATCTTCCATAACTCCATCACTTTTCTTTTTGGGATGTCCCAAAACATGTCCACTTTCTAAAAGTGGAATTTCTTATTCTAATGGAAGAAAAAACCCATGAACAAGGTAATGTTGTCACCCAATGGATCTTCTGATAGGTGCTCAACAATTTTTCATTGCTCTTGAGCTTAATGCACTGGCTTAAAGCCACTCTAAACTCTCCACTGTTAGAATATCATGGAAGGCTGCTGTCTAAAGGAAAAAAGATACTCTAATTAGAATCACAACTTGCCAAATGCTCTTTTGGGGGAAAGAATGCCTTCTAATAGGATCAACCCTCAAAATTTTCATTCCTGTTTTTGCCCGACACTTTTGATTCTGATACTGTCAACTCAAAGTAGCCTCCCTTCATCAGTGCTGTGACTGGCTCTGAAGAAAATACCCTAGAAGGAAGGGGAAAATATTGGAAATATTGTAAAATTCTACATACATATGAAGTGTATATTATTATAGGCATTCCTGTGTTTTTTTTTTTTTTTTGGGTTTTTGTTGACAGTTCATTGATGATGACTTTACATTCAGGTTTTGGAGGAGATTAGGCTTGGGCTAGAATTAAATGATTATGGGATGCAACAAAGACGCATTGCCCATATGCGGTTCTTAGGGGAGCTGTATAATTATGAGCATGTAGACTCATCTGTTATTTTTGAGACACTTTATTTGATTCTTGTCTTTGGCCATGGCACTCCAGAGGTATGGAATTGTATCTTTTTTTATTTTTTTAAACGTCTATCAAAAGAATTCTTTTATTTTTATTTTTAATTTCTTTTTTGTTTGACGTGCTAGTTGACAAACATTTTCATTAAGAGCTTTAGTGTTAACGCGTTTAGTGAGTGAAGGGGAAGTACTCTATTACCTACTTACAAGAATAAGGGAAATATTCAAAACTGTACAAATTATCGTGGAATAAAGCTTGAGTCACACTATGAAACTTTCACACTATGAAATTTTGGGAGGGAGTGATTGAATATAGGTTAAAACATGAAACCAGAATATTGAAAAATCAATTTGGTTTTATGCCAGAAGCTATTTTCTTATATGTTTAATGGAAAAATATAGAGAAGTCAGTAAACATCTTTTTTTTTTTTTTTTTTTTTGCTAACGAGGGTTTCTAAAGCTTTTGAGAGCGTGACTGTTCCCCTAGGTATGTTTAGTCCTCTTGTCCCACACACACCGGGTCAATAAAGGGGCGAATCCCTTGGGGTAGCTCCAAGATGCTAGCTAGAGGTCTCCATATGGTTTTTATGTAGGGGCGAATCCCTAGAGAAAACATATCATAGGATACATAGATAGGTTATGTAGTGGCTTTAGAAAAGAAAGGAGTTCTCATAAAGTATATTAAGTTGATCAAGTATATAAATGACAAAGTTGGAATTAGTGTGACAACAAGTGGAGGCATCATAAGTGAATTTCCTATTATTACAGGTTTGCATCAGCGTTAAGTCCATCTCTTCTTATACTATTGATGGATGAGCTTGCTAGATCGATTCAAGATGAAGTCTTTTGTGTATACTTTTTATAGATGATATAGTTTTAGTGAATGAAACTAGACGTGAAATTAATTTCAATTAGTAATTTGGAGAGTTGCTTTAGAGTCTTAAGGCTTTTGGCTAAGTAGGACTAAAACAGAGTACATGGAATGTAAATTGTAAGTTTAGTAAAAGTGGAAACAGAGATGAAGAGGCTGTAAGTCTGGATGGTCAGGAGATACCAAAGAGTGGGTTTTCGATATCTTGGATCAACTATTCATGAGAATAGATTGAAGAGGATGTGAATCATAGGGTAAGATCATAGCGGATGTAGTGGAGAAGCATATCAGGTGAATTGTGTATTGTGTGTTTGTAGAATATGTATTACATTAAATGCAAATTTTATAAGACTACCATAAGACCAACTGTGCTTTATAGTATTAAATGTTGGGCTATTAAGAAGTTTATAAAATGGGTGTAGTTGAAATGAGAATGTTAAAATGGATAAGTGGAAATACAAGGAAAGACATTCAAAATGAAGAAATTTGCTTAAAGATTGTGGTGGAGCCTTTGAGCTCTAGCTCAATTGGCATCTCATCCCCTTATAAGTTCTAGGGGAAGGGTGAGGTTGTGGATTCAAATCCCATTGGGTATGTGTGTAACTTACCAATAAAAAAAAAATGGAGTGGCCTTTCTTGATGAAAAGGTTTGGGAGAGTTGCATGGTTTTCATAGGAAAGTAATTTATGCACCAATGAGGAATAGTGAGTTGATTCAAGTGTAGGGAACAAAAAAATGATAGAGGAAGGCCTGGAATAACATTAGTAGAAATAGCAAAAAAGTACATTTCAATTAAGGAGGTAAGACAATATGATTTTGGATAGAATAGAATGGTGGATACATGACAACTAAGGATCCATAGTTGACCCAAAAATTTTGGGACAAAGGCTTGGTTGTGATGGTTCTATTTGTATAATGTGTGAGTTTGTTCATGACAGCAGAATTAATGATTCCGAAAATAGGTGTTGCTTTACATTGCTTTCATTATTATTAATTTGGATTTTCTACGCTTGTAGAAGACTGAAGGTCAAAATATGCATTCACAAGAATTCTGGTGTGTAGAATTTTTTTTTTTTTTTTTTTTCAACTTCTACGTGGCGAGGGAAGTGGAAGATGAATTATGTGAATGCACAAGTTTTCTTAAATGGGTATTTTTCTTTGTATAGATGTGGGAAGTCTGTATCGACTGACATGCTTTAAGAATGAATAATTGTCTATAATGTCATGATTAGCAGATATGGAAATGAGTCTTGGACTAAGCAACTCCTGATCATCTAGATATGAGAACATGGCTTTGTATGATATATATTACTAGAAATATTTTGTTTGCATACATGAAATTTCTGGGTAGTAAATTAAGTTAAATTCTTTAATGTTTCTCAAAATGAGTGTTGGATTAGGATAGAGATGTCCTGTCCTATGTGTCTGACTTGCCTTCCCAGTAGGCAAGTGTCTTACTAATAATAATTATATTGATTTCTATGCATTCACAGGCCCCACATGTGTGTATAACACTTGGATAAGAAGCCACTCTGATCTACAAAGCATAAGAATGTTTCTGATTATATGTATAACGCATGGATAACGCATCTTCCTTTTTTTTCCTTTTCTTTTTAATGCTATTAGCAAGATGCACTAGACCCACCAGAAGATAGTTTCCGCATCAGGATGGTTTGTACTCTTCTTGTCACCTGTGGGCACTACTTTGATCGAGGCTCTTCCAAGAGGAAGCTTGATAGATTCTTAGTACATTTTCAGAGGTATATTCTCAGCAAAGGTGCACTACCTCTAGATATTGAATTTGACTTACAGGTCAGTCATACATCTCTTTCTTTATTCCCTTCCTTTTTTTATTCTTGATATTATAGGAAACTACGCAATCACAATTTGATATGAATTGTTAATTTATTAAGCTTGCTAAGCAGTAAATTTAAAATATTATGCAATAAGGCTGTGGGGGGAGAGTTATTAATGAATGGTGTAGATTATATACAAATATGATGAACCAATATTAGCACAGAACCGGAATGGAAAGGCTGTAAGAGTTTGACAATTTTATATGTAGAAATGACAGCTGAACTCTAGGCATTTGCTGTCAAGTTAGCTTTTTAGCTGGGAGAAAGGGGTGTTCTGCTAGGATCTGGTTCTCAAGGCACATTCAATAAGGTAGGACCAAGCCCTGCCTTATTTGAGGGCTAGGAATCATTGAAACCTACAATGCAGCAAGATAATTTTTCTTTCTTTTGACTCATTAAAGAACTGCTGCACCAAAATTGGATCTGCAACTTTGTCATGTCTGTAGGGAAGTAAATCCTCATGCTGATTGGCTGGAAACTTGCTTCCAAAAACTTCACCTTGGCTTAATCAGATTTTGCTCTTTCTTGCAAGGGAAGAGGAAGTTTATGCCCAATTTTTGAGTAGGAACTGCCTCACCCCAGTCTTGTCAATCTCAGGTCCTAGATTTTTTGAGCTTGACAAACAGCTATCAAATTTAAGACTGATTTCTGTTTATTTAGTTATTTTTTAATGAAATAAAACACAAACCATTTATTTATTTCTGACTATTCTGTGAAGAGTTAGGAAGAAACAATTTTTGGATTACTAAATTTAGTGTTTTGAACAAGTTTATATTATTTGGGTTCTAACGTCTTATACACTAAATCATTAGCACAATAGCATTCTCCCATATTTGCTGCAAATTTAATCACTAACATATTAGCGATCAATTGTGGTAAGAATATCCAGTAATTTTAGAACCTGGTTAGCACTACTCTGAATCAGAGGTGTTGTGCAGATAGCACCCCAGGACTCCAATCAATAACAGTAAATAAGCGGAAATTAAATAACAAGCACACACAAAAACACAAGAATTTACGTGGTTCGGCAAACTGCCTACCTCCATGGAGACGACGGAGAAATTTCACTATAAAAAATAGGAAGATACAATAGTGCGCAATAACACTCTCAAGAAACCCAAATCCCAATTACACCCTAGCACTCTCTCTCACCCACAAGACAAGAAAACACTATTCTTCTTCTTATGCGGCTGCTGCTAGGTTTTAGGAATTCTCTAATTCCACAGCTGCTTCTTCCATCTCAAACCTAATATATATATATATATATATATATATATCAAAGTCGGCAACACTAGGACTCCTAATATAACAAGTATTAGGTATTGTGTTGACATGGGCTTGGCAATTCAAGCCACACGTTGGGCCCAACGTCAACAAATCTCCACCTTGACTTGAATTGATCAAGCTACACGAGCAAACTCCTCCATCGCCTTCACCTTAGCCCTTAAGGGCTTACAAGCTGCAAACATCAACCAAGTCCAAGTAGCTCTTGAACTTGTCTGTTGGAATTGGCTTTATCAACATACTAGATGATTCCCAAATCTTATTCTTCTGTAGTGACCCCATCTCTTCTACATCCTTGTAAGACAATGGATCTCCACTGCTAGTTATGAGAGCAAAGCTAACCATATCTTCAAAGCCATATCTCTGTGGTGCTTTGTGAACCCGCTTCTCTCTACCTTTAGCAATTGAATAAGACTCTTCTTGTTGCTGCTGTGGATCAATCTCAGCATCACCCTTATCACTGGATGAACTATTCTCGTCAAACTCCACCTCAATAGTTAATTTCTCCTGTGGATATCATCACATGTCTATGCTTCATTCTGTTTCAACATAAAGGCTTCATCAAATGTGACATCTCTGCTGGTCACCGTTTTCTTTGAGATTGGATCCCAAAGCCTGTAACCTTTAACACCTTTTTCAAAACCAAGAAATACGCATTTTCTTGACTTCGAATCCAATTTAGAACGCTCTCCACTCTGCACATGCACATAAGCTGGACAACCAAAGATTTTTAGACTCGAATAATCAACTGGTCTACCTGACCAAACCTCTTCTGGAATCTTGAAATCTATGGCTGATGATGGAGATCTATTAATAATGAAGCTTGCTGTGTTAACTGTCTCTGCCCAGAACACCTTAGGCAACCCTGCATTTAATCTCATGCATCTGGCTCTTTCTGCTAAGGTTCTGTTCATTCTCTCTGCAACCCCATTCTGCTGTGGAGTTCCTTTAACTGTGAAGTGACAAGTAATGCCTTCTAATTCACAAAATTTTATGAATTCTTTATCTCTATACTCTAGTCCATTATCTGTTCTAAGGTATTTTATTTTCCTGCCAGTCTGATTCTCAACCTGTGCTTTCCACTTTTTAAATATGCCAAACACATCAGACTTATGCTTCATAAAATAAATCCATACCTTTCTAGAGTAGTCATCAATGAAACTGACAAAATACTGAGCACCGCTATGAGAAGAAACTGATACTGGACCCCAAACATCTGAATGAATGTAGTCAAGAACACCCTTACTTGTATGAGAGCCTGTCTTGAAACTGACTCTATGCTGCTTCCCATACACACAATACTTGCAGAAGTCTAGCTTGCATGTCTTCACCCCTTTCAATAAATTTCTCTTGTGCAGCTCTAACATACCACGTTCACCAATATAGCCAAGTCGCATATGCCATAATTTTGTGTCGTCAGTGCTGGACTCTATCGGAGTGGTGACTGCAACTCTTCCTACAACTGTGTTCCCAATCAATCTGTAAAGCGTGCTTACTTTCTGTCCTTTCATCACCATCAAAGCACCTTTGGTAATCTTCATGATTCCACCCTTTGATGAGTATGAATAGCCCAAATCATCCAATACTCCTAAAGAAATCAAATTCTTTCTGAGATCTGGAACATGTCTGACATTACTAAGAACTCTCACAACTCCATCAAACATCTTGATCTTCACGGTACCAATCCCAATAACCGGGCATGTAGCATCATTACCCATTTGGACCATACCACCGTTGTAAGGCTTATACGTGTCAAACCAATCTTTCTTTGGAGTCATATGATAAGAGCATGCTGGATCTAAAACCCAAGATTCCAATAGAACGTTGTTACTTGATGAAACTGAAAGTAAATCTGCACCAGCTTCACTGTCATCTGATGTTTCTTCAGCAACACTAGCTGATTCTAGGGGCTTCTTTCCATTCTTCTTCTCCTCTAAATGCTCTTTCAACTCTTTACATTGATTCTTGTAGTGTCCTTTCTTGTGACAATAAAAGCACTCTACATCTTTCTTTGCACGTGATTTAGACTGTGATCTGTTCCTGTTGGAGTTCCGTCCTCACGTTGGGCCCAACGTCAACAAGAGGAGTAACTCATCATGCAACAAGTAGCATACTTGGAGTTCCTCTCTGCCCTCTGTCGTTAATCTTTTAAGAATCTTTGTTGGGTTTTGAGGAATTTTAAACTTGGATTTTGGAAAGTTAATTTCCTTCTGTACTGAATTTATTAGATAATACCAACTACATTTCTATTATGGTAAGGTCCTAAAAATTGAAGCATTTTCAGGACTTATTTGCTGAATTACGGCCCAATATGACTCGATACTCTACCATTGAAGAGGTGAATGCAGCTATAATTGAACTTGAGGATCATGAACATACTGTTTCAACTGACAAGGTTGGTAATGAGAAGCACTCTGACACAGAAAAGCGTTCAAGGAGGAGTACTTCTGATGCCACCTCAGCAAATGGACAGAGCATTAATGGCACTGACGAAAACGGGGTGCATGAAGGCATTGGGGACACTGATAGTGAGTCGGGGAGTGGCAGCGAGCCAGAGGGACATGATGATGAAGAGTTGGATGAAGAGAATCATGATGATGGATGTGATAGTGAGGATGAGGATGATGATGATGGGGGTGGACCTGCTTCTGATGATGACGATGAAGTCCGTGTCAGGCAGAAGGCCCCTGAGGTGGACCCTCTGGAAGAAGCTAATTTTGAACAGGAGCTTAAGGCCGTAATGCAGGTATGATTGAGATTGTTATTTACTCAATATTTTTGTTTTACTTTAGGTTGAATTAGGTCATCTTTACAATTTCTTGGAATATATTGTACGGGACTTAATTAGTATGCTCTATGGTTTTTTGGTTTCTATTCCAAATTTCTTTATCCATGGGGACCTAAATTTTCGGAATAGTTTGAATTGATTTTGAAACATAGTTAGGAGGGTGAGGTTGTGGGTTCAAGATCCATGAGGTGTGTGTGACCAATGATGCTGTCCGTGCTATTGTTTGACACCAATATTTGGTTTACCTGGAATGGAATTGTTGCCTCGACAATTGCATTCTTCTGGCTCTGCTGATGTTTGCATTTTATGTTTTCTAAATTAATAGTGTCTTTATATTTCTCTAGAATGATATACTGAAGGGATACATTTGGTAACTTTTATGCCCTGACTGCAGGAGAGCATGGAACAGCGCCGTCTAGAGCTGCGGGGTCGACCTACATTAAATATGATGATACCAATGAATGTGTTTGAGGGGCCCACAAAGGATCATCATGGAAGGGGAGGGGAGAGTGGAGACGAGACATTAGATGAGGAAGCTGGAGGAAGCAAGGAGGTTCCGGTAAAAGTTCTTGTGAAGCGTGGGAACAAGCAACAAACAAAGCAGATGTTGATCCCTCGGGATTGCTCACTTGTGCAGAGCACAAAACAGAAAGAAGCAGCTGAGCTTGAAGAGAAACAAGACATTAAGAGGTTGGTATTGGAGTATAATGATCGAGAAGAGGAGGAGCTTAATGGATTGGGTACCCAAACAATTAACTGGTCACAAGGTGGGGGCAGCAGAGTTGCCAGTCGTGGCAACACTTGGGAAGGAACTGGTAGTAGGGCTAGTGGATCACGTCATCGGCATCATAATTACTCAGGTGGTGGAGTCTATTACAGCAGAAAAAGGTGAAAAGTAATTGTCTTGCAATGCTAAATTGTTGACAATATTTACCTTGATCCTCTGGAATTCTCCAACTGGTACATCAACCATAAATCCAATTAGATGTTCCTATGCAATGGTGAAGAACCCCAAGCATTTTGGCACTACCCTCTGCAATTTTTCTCGAAATGTGGTGAGGTTAAATTTGGACCATATCAGAAGGTAGTGGCATATGGACTATGGAGTGAAGATAAACAAAAGGATCCCTGACCAAAAAAAAAAACACTGGATATATGAAGGTTATTAGGTACGATTACATCCGATATGATTACATCCGATGGCAACCGGAAAATTCCTTTGGAGTACGCTGTAATTATATCCAATTCATCATGACAGAAAAATCGATGCATGTCTCTATGATTGTATATTTGTCGATATGGGAAAAAAAGGACTCTGATTAATATTCTGTGCTTTTTTTCCTTGGAAATTAATGTATGTGTGGTTTTTATGTGCTGCACTACTTTTGTCCTCATTTCTTTGTTATTTTGGAGTCCTCAATGGTGTTCCATAGAAAGTATCAAAAAACGATCAAATCAGCGTGAGAACCTAAAGAATGAAATTATAGTGTAACCATTTTCATCTGTTTGTGACTTTGTGTTACTAATATTTTCACAATGTTTTTTCATATTGGCTTTGGTTTGAATCTAAGCACAATTGTCGTGGTAGGTAAAGAATGCACTGTGTGAAGTGTGCACTTTGTTTTTTCATATAGTCCCACGTTTTCCATTTTTTGGTTTCAGTAAGAACAAGCATCAGAACTCAAAGGACGCTGACTGGTTAATACATCTGCAAATAATTTGGTTTGGTTTGGATATTTAATAAATTATTTCCTTGTGGTCGGTGGTCACGATATTACCTCCGAGTCACCGACCAAGACACCGCTGCTAAAATAAGAAGCGGTCCATCTTGCAATTCAGAATTTTTCTTATACTGTCTAGCATTTCAAAATAAATATAAGGAAACCATATATATCGCTTTTCTCTTAGCGAATATCACGTAGAAAAAAAAAAGACAAAATAAAGAAAGAGCAAGAAATAATTAAAAGACCCCACTATTATTATTCCTTTCTTCTATTCTTGCTGGATTAACTTATTGATCACCGATACCACTCTCTAATTTTTCTACTTTGTAACAAAACCTCGATAGCTTCTTATTTTTTTTGAGTCTGAGTGAGATAAAGATGAAGATAAACCCAACAGTCCCAATGAATGTTAGTTGGTTTTCTAGAGTAACAAATAATTTCTCCTCAAACGAGTCCTAACAAAAATGAAGCATTAATTTTGGCATACATATTGCCACTTTCAACCTTAAAGAGTTCATGCTTGAGGGTCCAAACCAAGCAGTGGTTGCTTTTCCTTGGTTTTTCCTTAACTTGGAAAGGCTTTATCTAGTATAGCCTTTTTCACTAGCGTTATTAAATCATTGCTGATGATAGCTTCTAAAGACAAAAGTTTTTAATAATAATATAATAAAATCCAAAGCATCCACCTTAGAATGGCTTTAATCTTTGGTTATTGATGATGAGGACATGTAAACTTGGAGGTGTTACTGAGGCAAAGCTTTTCTTTAAAAAAGGTAAGGCAAGAAACATAACTTATTGCAAGGAATTTGGTTCTCCCAAGTCTTGTCTTGTGGCCATAAAACATATACTTAAGTGCCATTGGAGCATTGTTCTAGTTTTACAGCTCAGAATTGTGTGCCATAGATGTAACATGTGGGACCTGCATTTCCATTTATGTTAGAAATTTGTGATACCTTAAACTAGGGTAAACTTCTTAAAATGACCATTGTCATGTGATGTGATCCATGGTGAGTGAACTCAGTGAAGTGTTATTGTGTCACATATTCTTTTCTAGACAGAGACACAAGGTTTACCAACATAAGTCATCATAATAAACTAAAAAAAAAAAAATATACGAATCATGTCTTATGTTGTTGTCATTTATTTTCAGCCAAAATTTATATGATAGCCAAAACAGGCAAGTGTACTTCATGGCTAGTTCTACAATCTTCTACTAAAGTTTTAATTGATGAGAGAGAGACAGAGAGAGAGGAAAAGTCAAAGATTTTGTTTATAACTTTTGAGCTTATATATAATTTTATGTTCTAAACCAGTGCTTTGATTAGACGATTCCATGCGCAAACCATGCCCCTTACATTTTGTAACACTCAAGACAACACTTTGAAGGTGAAGGAAAGGGAAAAGCTCCAAATTGCTAGCCAATGAACTATTAGGTTTGTTCTGAAACGAGGAATCTCGGATCTTGGGTTTGTGTAGCCCAATTAATGAAGGGGTTTAAGTTTTATACAAAATTAAGTTTTGGTTTAATACAAATCCAAATATACAAAAGCTTAAGGGTCCAGTTAACGAGTTTATTAAGGGATTTGCTAATAGATCATTTTATGAAAGTTTTAATACAAAAAGAAAGTAACACGCGTCTAAAAGTCTACATGATTATGTGTATTACACGTGATCGTTGAACACATGTTACTTTCTTTTTACTACCACATAATCCGTTATGCAATAATTGCAGACCTTTCCCCCCTAAAAAAAATTTACAGTAACAAAAATTGAAACAAGTAAATGTTATCAAGTAGACTCTTACCAGTAAAAATTCAGTAGACTTACAATGGTAACACTAACTAATTAAAGAACAATAATATATGTGAGATTAATTCATCCAATTTTTATGTTTGGCACATCTAAATGATTCTAAAACTGGACTTTGTAGGAACAGTGGGATATGAATATCATAGAACCTTTCCCCACATACTAACGACAACAGTTACTATTCCCATTGGTCAATTTATATCTCCAAAAAAAAATTATATCTCCAACAAGAACAAAGAAAACTAGTGTAAAATAATAAAAATGAAACAAATTATTGTTTATTAAAAAAAAAAAAAACAAAAAACAAAGACTATTCGTCTTTTTCTAACTCCTAAGCCACAAAACAAACAGTTGTGCATAATTTATCAACACTGGATTGTTCACTAATATCACGTGCATAAGAAAAAGAAGAGGATGGTTTGGTAAATTAAGGCAAAATGTGACTCAAATGGCATGAAATATGAGAGAGAGAGAGAGAGAGAGAGAGAGAGAGAGGCCTTAATTTGAATGGAGAGGAAGGGGCCACGTCACTTAATAGCTTTAAAACCTCGTATCCTTGCCGACAAGTACACAAAAAACATAAATTTCTTATCCACTTTCCCAATTTATGAATATTTAAATTAAATTAATACTCTTCGTTTTTATTATATTCCCACTTGCGGTTGCAGAGGGGAACCTTTCTATGTTCCTATGTCTTTAATCCAATTATTGTTCCTTTACTTAAAAGAAAAGTTTCAATTAATTATATTATTTTTTTATTACATGCTAATTTATTTCAAATTGTTAGATGTGGAAAACGACTAGTGTCTCTTTGATAAATAAAGATTTATTTAAGGATGAGTTAAAACTTAAGAAAACTTCTTCAAAAGTGGAAAATGACAAGTGTTTCTTTAGTAAATAAGGTTTTATTTAAGGATGCGTTGAAACTTAAAAACGGTTCTTAGCCGACTAAAACCTCGTGGCTCTTTGTCAAAAGGTAAAATTATTCGGTACATTAGATGTGACGTAACTCCTCCTTTTATAAAATTGACCACACATATAGATTTAGAACTTATAATTAGTAAAAGGAAGGGATAGTAAACTATGAGTGTGTTTGAATACCATTTATTTGTTAAAAATTAAAAATTTGTTGCTGAAAATAATGTAATAATATAATTTTTAAATGTGTAAATAGTACTGTGAGTCCCAAATTTACGTAAAAATTTGTGTTTTGCTGAATTTAGTGGTACATGAACAGTACCCACTAAAAAAAACGCTAAACACACAAATTAGGCAAAACACCCAATCCAAACGAGCACTAAGTACATTAGAATAGTTGGTTTTATCAAAAGAATGAGCTTGAATTTGATTTACTGATGACACCTCCTTTGAGGATGAGCTTTTAAAGTTCTCAAAAAAAAAAAAAAAAAAAAATTAAAGAAGTCTCACAAGCATCATTACATACGTAAACAATACCAGTAGCATATACATTAAGCATGTTTGATACACGGATAGGGCCTGTTTCTATAATAAACCAACAAGTTCATTTAGTTCTCTACCAAGTTTTGTCAAATACTCAAATGATCTGGGCAGCAATTTGCTCATTTAATCTAAAAAACTTTAGTAACTCGTTGAAACATGTATAACATAGACTTTAAACGTTACCAATATGTTCATAGTTGTATGTCATTATTGAAGGGCTTTCAGACAATGCGAGATAAAATAAGCAAATTTTCTACTCGGATCATTTGACAAAAACAATAAATAGCACTTTTCTTAAATTCAGAATGTAATACAATGTTTATTTTGAGAAAGCATAGTCCTCAGTGGAATAGAATTGTCTAACATTTCTAGAATAAATCCACCATGAAAATTCTAAAATATAATTCATCCTTTTTTTATTTAAAAAAAGAAGAAGACTAATCCATCCAATTTGATATGAGTGAATTAAATTTTATTGCATTTATTAATAATTTAAATAAGTATCAAAATGATAATTATCAACATCTATTTATATGTTGATGACGGAGCAAAATACAATCCACTCTTTTTTCTTTTCTTTTTTTTTTGAGAAACTCAATCCACTCATTTCAATATGAATGGAAATTACTAATTGCATGTCTCTCCTCTAGCATTTTGAGGAAGCTCACATTAGCCATATCCACCGCAAGAGGAACCATTGCATGAATCTTTTAGCCAAGGAAGGAAATTCTTCCTCTAATCCTTTTATATCATTTTATATTGCATTCTTATCTTCCCTCCTTTATTTTGTAGCAGTTTATAGCTAACGCTTAAGGTGTTGTATGCCATGGACTTTGTACTTCTTAATTTTCTTAATTAAATTTCCAATTTCACCCAAAAAAAAAGGATATGATTTTATAAACTTTATAATAAAGTTACCCTGATAACTCTAAAGACCTTAATCTAATTATAAACAATCTTGGTGGCTTCCTCAATTAAATTTCGAAATTTTCAACTTAAATGCAATTGTGCAATTAAGTGGGCATCCTAATCACAATAAGTTCCAAAAGAGTTCGTGCATTATTTTTATGAGTAATGCTACATGTACTACAATATTTACTATATTAATCTTACAAATTGATGTGTTACTAATTAGAAAGAGACACTTCAAAATTCAATTTATGAAATGGCTGAAACCCACCGATCAAATTTATTGTCACATCAGTTTGTAAGTTTTATGTAGTAAAACTTAGAGTACCTTTAGCATTTTCTTATTTTTATAAGGAAAGATAATTTGAGACTTAATCAACGTTTAGTCTTTCTACACTAATATGAATTTTTTTGGAATATTAAGATAGGTACACTATGCATTCTATTTGAGATTTTTTTTGGTTTCAATCAAGTATCTAGTCAATTTTTTAATGAAACTTCATCTCTCAAATGATCAAATTATTCAACAACTAACTCATGATTTCAACTTAATGCTTAAATTTGGTAGTGGTTACCATGATTGTAACATTATTGACTTTGCATTCAACGCTACAAATTGAAGCCCACTTATGCAGTGAATCAAACCTTGTTCTCCTTTTTTTTTTAGGGTGTTTTTTTTTTGGGGGGGTGGTTGTTTAATGCAGTGCTAAGAACTTATCTAACTAGTCTCAAATTGATTGTAGTTTCCCATTCTACACATTAGGCAATTATCAAAACTAATTCCAAATTGTTGTTTAGATACTAGTGGAGACTGTGGAATTTGAAACCATATAGTGATGAGATTTCATGAATTTGAGGAAGCACTAAACCAACCCTTGATTGAATTTTGATGGGACAAACTTAAAAGTCAAAGATAATTGGAACAATCATCCTTTTTTTTTCCAATATATGTATTAGAAATTACTATCTCAAATTCTTATTTTAACTTGAATCAGGTTTTCTGAGAATGGAGGAAAAGTTTATTTTTTATTAGATAAGTAATTTGATATTTCTTTATCGACTTAAAAATTTCTCATAATTCAAAGAATATGTATCAAAATGTTATATATAGAATCATACATAATATTGCCAAAAAAAAAATGGTATCTTTAGCCCTAGGGATCAATTGATCATCTCATTTGGGGGAAAGATAAAATTCTAAAAAAAAAAAAAAATGATGAATGAGTTTATTCGAAAAGTGAGTAACATTAGATATAATTAATAGTAGATTTGTGAGTTTGGATAGGTGAGGTTTGAGAGTAATTTTAGTTGTGAGAGATTTTGAGAGTAATTATGTTAGTAAGATTTGATTGAACTTATTTTAATCCATATCATTAATAGTAAATTTTGATTGGCTCATCTTGTGAGAGATTTTGAGAGTAATTATGTTGGTAAGATTTGGTTGAACGAATTTGTAATCTATATCATTAATAGTAAATTTTGATTGGCACAACCTGTAAGCACTATAAAGCTTAGAGCTGGCCCATCCATATTAAATATTATCTTGTTTATTGGGTTTATATTCCTTTTTTCATGTGAATCACTTCGCTAGTTTCAAAAATTAATAATATGTGATTTGCATTTTTTAAATGTGTAATACGTTGAACAAAATAAATGTAAATCCATTGTTTTTGAATCTTGACACTGCTCTCATGTTCTTATTCATGTAAATCACTTCCGACAAAAATTAATAATATGTAATTGGCATTTTTCCATTATGTTAAACGATGAACAGAATCAATGACACTTTTCTTGTTTCTCCCTTTGTCCATTACCTAGTCGAGTCATTTTTTTCCCCTCGTTGAAATTTCTCAACACTTCACCATTATTGCTATTTTATTAATGAAAAGTATTTATTTGTTCCTTCCCATGTTAGGACTTGTATATAAAATACTCTCGCATGTTTCATTATAAAATTGATAGATAATGACCACCACAACATAAAATATTTAAATCTTATTATAAAAAAATTATCTTCAATTCTCGTCCTAATCTTACCAAATTAATAAATAAAAAAATAGTACCCCATTATTTTATTTTATTTCCATTTAATTTTTTTAATTCTAATATTTTATTAATTATTTTCAGTTAACAAAGAATGCTATGATTTAAGCAATGACGTATCCACAAAACTGAGTGGCACTCATCGTGTGTGTTCTGTTCTCTTTTTTTGCTTAATCGCACGGTCACATCCCACAGCCTCCCCAAAAAAAAAAGTGACTTTTTTACAACACACGCGCCGATTGGAGCGTGTTAAATCTTGAACAGTTGGGTTTTTGTAACGTTCTTTTTCAACGGCCCACCGTACCTTATCATTTTGTGTAATAGAAGGTTTGTTTGCGTACGTGGCAACCAATGATTGGTTATGCTGGGGTCGTTGATGATGAGGCACAAATTTATTGCAACCGGCCACATGAACAGCCCGTTTGGTATGCTCATGATTTTTTTTTTTTTTTTTTTTGGGTTACTATCATTGAGTTTTTAACTTGTGCAGAGCTCATCATCACATTGGTTTTCAATTTGGACAATTTTTTGATAGATTCATGGTGTAAGAAACTAAAATAATCACATGGAGGGTCATAATCATTATTATAAAACATCATTCACAACCTTTGAGATAGGTTTTTCTAGTTTTCTTTTCATCCAATGTTTTGATAAAAACCTTGTAACTTAAGGATTTTCCTACAATGATTTTATATTCGAATAGTCCATCCTTTTTTTTGTTGTTAGCAATAAATATCAATAGTGTTTCGTGTGATGCACAAAATTTGAATTTTGGTAGTGGTTAACTTATGAGTGACAACTCCAAATAATGCATTTATAAACAATTTGATCACTTTATAAGTATGTAGTCAAAAGTCAAAACTCCTCTCATTACTTGACAGCAACTTCTTATTTATTGATTAGTTTTACTCTATTTTGCTAATCTTATGTAAGTTATATAAAGGGAGAAAAACTAAATTATAAATTGCATCCTCTAAATTTTGATCATTCATTATTGCTCTCTTATGTTTAAAAAAATAGATTTTTGGTCCTTACATTATGTAGCACTTTGATTTGTGTCATTTCATCCATGCCCAACCTTATTTATGAGGTGGTCATGCCCATTATATGCCATATAAACTCAAACTGATATGATTTTTTTATCAATCATTTGAAACTATGTCACCCCACAAGTGACACTCCCTTCCACTTGTGTTGCATCAATACTTGATTGAAGTTGAATGTATCATGCTTGTTTTGTCAAAACTTGTCGCTTCTGACCCCACTATATATTCTACCAACATAGTACATTGAAGAGCATTAGCATATGCTATCTTCAGACTATTCTAGATTATCATCTCAAAAGCTACTTTATCTATTATATCATACCATTTTACAACACACCTAACATCCCAACTTTTATATTCCTATACAACACATTAAAATAAAATATCTATACAATAAAATAATATAACCCAAAACCATCTCTATTCTCTCCCATTTATCTCCTCTCTCTAATTTTTGTCTCTCTTCCTTTGTCTCTCTCTTTCTTTCTCTCGACCACCTATCATTGCCGAGCAGCCCAGAAGCACCACCCACGAGCACAGCTGCCAATTCAAACCATAACAGAAACTCAAAGCCAAATAAATCCCAAAATAGAAACTCAATTACCCAAATAAATCCCAAATCACCACTGCTACCACCACCACCACCAAAAAAAAAAGCTACCAAAACTCAAACAAGCTATCACTAAATTAAACATTTAAACAAAAACCCATCAACCCATTAAGAAAAAACCCAATCTTAAAATCAAAAAAATCCAACAACTAAATTAAACACTTAAAAACAAAAACCCATTAAAAGCAAAGCAAAAAAAATCATAAACTTCAAATAAATACCCCAAAATCTAATAATCGGCAAGGTTGAGTGCATCATCAGTCAACGAGGTTGAGAAGCCCATCATCGGAGGCAAGGTTGAGCAACCCATCATCGAAGGAGAGGTTGAGCAGCCCATCATTAGAGGTGAGCTTGAGTGCCTCCATCACAGGATCACGTTGTTGAAACCACCAGAACCACGCCAAACCAACGCTAGGAAAAAACGACCACCGTGAGAGAGAGAAGCCAAGTTCTGTCGAGAGAGAGAGAGAGAGAGAGAGAGAGAGAGAGAGAGGCAGATATTTGTAGGTGGGAATATAAAAATATTATTAGGTTTTAAAATGTTGCTATAGTATTGTCATAAATTTATGATGGTACTGTAGCACAATTAAATTTTTTTTTAAGAATTAGAAGATTGGGTAATGGCCTTTTTTGTGCTTTGATGATAAAATATACCAACATATGGCATGTGGCATGCTGGGTACTGATACTTAAGAAGCAAATGAGTTTCAAGAGTATTCTCTTATTTTCTTTTTAATTTAGGTACTAGTGTGATTTTGGGGTTTTGTTTAGTGTGTGTGGTTGGTTGCTTGTGGAAAAATGTACATTTTTTGGGTACGTAAGGGTATTGTGTTTTTATTTTTTTATTTTTTTTATTTTTTTTATTTTATATATATTATAAATATTTCTATTTTCACTTAATTATTATGGTTTTTAGTGATATTATAGTAGAAAAATGGACACTTTCTAAACATGTGACTATCTTATCTTATGCAACAGTGGCTGCTAGCTTTTTGCATTCATTGGTGATCTAGAATTTTAAAAGGTCACACTTAATCATCTCAAGAACTAGTATGGATGGAAAAACTTGAAACCAAAGCCTCATTTGACATTAAGGATGAAAATTCAATTTCTCAAACAAAATGTTCCAAATTTAAAAAAGTGCGATTTTTTAATCTAAGAAAAAAAATTTTGATTCAATCACGTAGCAAAAGTTGATTGTGTAAATTTGGTTGACTTTTTATTTACCCCAAATAATTTCAAATATTGGATTTTCTTTTGTGGATATTAAAATATTGGTATCATTATTATTATTATTATTGAAAATATTAAAATATTGGAATCCGGAGCAAGCTGCCTAACTCTTACCTAAAATATCTTGATATTTACAATTTATTTATTATTATTTTAATCAATTAAACATGATATTTTTTTGGGTATATATTTACCAAAGTGTCCTCATATCATTACAAATAAGATTTTTTTTGGGGGGGGGGGGGGTGGGGCTTTACAGCTTGAAGATTACCTAGTAATGCCGGTATAATTAATAGTCAAATCAAGTAAGGAGTGGCCAGTGGGGACTGTTTACTTCAACCAGAAAAGGAATCTTAAAAAAGGAAGATTTTTATTTTTTAAGGTAGAGGGATTACCATAAGAGGAAAGGTTCCTACGTGAGTCGCGACAGTGTATGAAAGATTCTCGTGCCCTATGTTTTCTTTATCTCTGACCAGTGACCAATCAACACCATTGCCACTTTCCATTTCTGTTTACAAATAAGGAAAATTTGGACGGCTCAGATTTGTCCAACGATATTCATTGCTTTTTTTGGCGTGGGAGAATTGAATTGATTGGGGTTGGTTAGATGTTGTCAGGGACAACTGACAAGACGTCCTGTCCCAATTGGCATTAAGGTTTCTCTCTCTCTCTCTCTCTCTCTCTCTCTCTCTCTCTCTCTCTCTCTCATCTTTTTTTTCTCTCCACTTATTAATTGGGTGGTTCTCTCACTTTGTCTTAGATTACCATCATGCCCTTCTTCCTCTACAATGTTCTCAAGTCTCAACAATATAACTTTTTGAATTAAAAAAATCTACTCCCACTACCAATATATATATATATATATATCACAAATTGTTTCGGATTATGAATGATGAAGAAAAAAATGGTGAATTATGTGAAAATGACAAACACTTAATTATAACCTGTCTAGTAAAATAGTTGCGATTTTTTTTTTTTTTGGGTTTATAAATAGTAGTAGAATTACTCTTTAGAGTCTGGTCAACAAATAGTGAAATGCATTAGGTAAGATTAGATTTGTTATTACAATCAATCAGTTTTCATTTTTATTTTTAAAGAGTCACCCACCACTACATTTAGTGAAATGAGTATTTATTTATTAATTTTTGTTACTTTTCAATATAATGAGACCTATTCAATTTTTTTTTTTAAGGAGTGCAATCTAGCAACCATTAACATATTTCATACTTTTTAAATTCTATTATAGTATTGTTAAATTGTTGTTATGCTTATAACTCAACTGGTATTTCTTAGTGTTTTCAACAAAGGCTCCATTTGAATCCCTCTCCCTCAAATATCGAATTATAAAGTATAAAAAATAAAAAGAATACAAAAATTCTTGTAGCTTAACGTGTATATCTTGAAGTTTCCAACAGATACATCTAATATTTTAATCTCCCTCCCCCAACTATCAGATTATACGAATGTAAATTAATGCAACAAGTTGCCTTTGCAAATATTTATCTTAAAAAAATAGGAAAAAAATATTAGAGTATTTCTAGAATACAATGATGTGATATTCTCTCATTTTACATGAATGATGGGTAAAAATTCAAGTTTGACAAAGAGGATTGATCCATAAAATATTTTAGATTTGAAGTTGCTCCTTTATTTAGCGAGGAAAAAGAACTTTCATTTTCTTCTTTTTATAGATGTTATTATTGTATTAGGATTCTTTTTATTTGAAATATAAATATTTCACTGTGAAAATTAAATATTAGAATTTAAATACTAAAGTACACTTTTGGTCCTTAAAGTTTGGAGTTAATTTCATTTTGACCTTCATGTTTTGAGTCATCTTCATATTTACTCTATTGTCAATTTTCATTAATAACTTGACCAATAAACATCCTTCATGTTTAACTATTTCATCAAATACTTGTTAGGTTGCCGAACCTCCATTATTAGGTAGAAAAACATATTAGGGATGCACTAACAGAAATAGGAAATATAAAGTTGTGATTTACAACTATTTTGTGTTGGATTTAATTCCTTGTCAAATTTGATTGTAATTATGTTCAATTTTTTGTACCTTGTATTTTATGTGGGATTTTGTTATAAGGGTTGTGTGAGAGAAGAGTGTGAAGACTCAAGGTAAATTGAAGACCAAAGAAGTTTTCGCGGGTAGCTCACGAGTAGCCTTCCCGCGAAGTGAAGCATGTGCTCAACACATGACTGGAATGCAAAGAGTTATGACAGATGGTGACAACTGGTTTTCGTGAGTGTCTCACCGGTAAGGCCTTCTCGCGAGATACCCGCAAAACTTTCTGTTTTGCCAATTTGTCATATCTGATACATCATGTCCCTACCCACACTATATATACCCACATTACCTACATATGTTGAGGAGTGCTTTTCAGAAAGAAAACCCTAGCCACAACCTTTGAAAGTTAGAGATTGTCATACTCACAATCCTCTACACAATTCATTGTGGTTTTCCGCAACTCCTACCTCTCAATTTCCACTGAGGTTTTGATGTTGCTGGGAAGCATTGGAAGAAGCCATTTGTTTGGCGGATGCAATCAGGTTAAATTGCGTGATCTGGAGAGTTAGAGAAGACAAGACTTAGCGAAGTTAGTTGGTAGCAGGAGCTTGGAGAGCTCAAGTACATGGGGTAAACTAGACTTGGAGGGTTTTTTGTTATTCGTGTACTCCAACTTATTCTCTAGTGGATCGATTTATTGCTAAGAGGGTGGCGGAGAGATTTTTCATCGAGTACTTTGGTTTCCTTTTCGATAACACATTGGCGTATTATCTTGTGTTTGAATTATTCTTCTTTACTCTTTTAGCTTTCATTTTACTGCTGTGATTTGATGAATATGGCTTAGAGTAGTTTTATTTTTTGTTCGCTCGCATTTACTCTATTCCACATTTAATTTAAGTAAGAGTAAAATCAACCGATTCGTAAGTTTTAATTTAGGGGTCTAAACAGCTTTTATGTTTTTACACAAATTCGAGCTTTTAGGTAACATGACCAATATGACAACCAAACAAAATATAAGATATCAAAATAAAAATTTTAAAACGTAAAATAGCCAAAACAAAAACAATCTCAAACTTTAGGGCTAAAAGTGTATTTGAGCCAATCTGAAAGCATTTTTTAATGTGGTATCATTAAAAGTTTTTTGTTTTTTAAGTGAACATCACATTGTGCTTATAATTGGTAAGATTTAAGGTCTAATCATGACAACTATGTATGGTGCAGATACTAGTCATTCTCTTCAAGGTATCTTCATGTCATGAATTATAATGCATTTACAAAAAGGTCAACTACTTATTGTGGAAGAGGAAAATTGTGGGAAGCCTCATCATATCTGTTCACTAAATATTATTATATTTATTTTTTACAAGAAAAATATATATTACATTTAAGAAGAACTAGTCTGACATGAAAAATAATTATAATACGATAATAGAGATTTGTGATTATCAAATAAGGATTGAGATCATGTGCAATACCTAAGGCAACTTTAAATCTCAACCATTAAGTTAAAAAAATGAAGAAAAGTAAAAAAATAAAGGTAAAAATGTAAAAAGAAGGTAAAATAAAATTGTGAAGGACTTTGGTGAATTTCACGGTGCAATTGCCGGATTCCAATCCATCAAATAGTATTTGATAAAATCGAGCTAATTTGTGTCCCCTTTTTTTCTCAGACGTCATCTTGTACTATTTTGGGTTTGGCAATAACCAAGTAATGCAAATAATATATACAATTAATTATTAGTTTCTACTTGCTAAGCACAACTTGTAATTTACGTTTTCCTTAGTTTTTTACATTGTATATGTGTTAATATTTTTTGGAAAGAAATTCAACTTATGAGTTTTAGGTAACTTAACAAGTAAAGTCTTTAATAGTTAAATAAGAAATCTGATATTTATTCTTGCTTGTATTGAAAATCAATTAATGTCTTGCTCTTATAATAAAAAGTAAAAATGTGCAATTATCATAAGCTAGCAAACCTTAAATTTTATAATATATGTATATATGTGTGTGTGTGGTGGGAAAAGTGTAAAACAGAAAAATTAAGCAGGTGTTAATTGTATTACTATTTGATCACATAATTAATTTTTAGAAATGGAATGCAAAGTCAACCTTTAAGTACCCATTATGTAACAAAAATTAATAGTTAGACCAGTCTCTAGCGTGAATATATTCAATTGGAAAAAGCCTTAGAATGGCTAAGTGCTCATCCTCAGGTTTAGTTGAGTCTAAGGAAGATGCTACAATTGGTCTCTCTCTCTCTCTCATCCTCAGGTTTAGTTGAGTCTAAGGAAGATGCTACAATTGGTCTCTCTCTCTCTCTCTCTCTCTCTCTCAGGTCCAAGTGCTTCTTGATTTTATATATTTAGCCAAAATGCATCTAAACTCTACATTTGGAGGGTTAAGATCAGGTTTTTTGGATACTTGTCCCATCAAAGTCTTGCTAGAAGGTTTTACATTAAGGTGTGAGCTATGTGAGCACTATTTATGATCATTTCCTTATTAATGTGGTTAGCTAAGTGGTTGCAATGCATTTAATGCGGAAGATATGACTGTTTTTTCCTTCAATTTTCTTCTCTTCCTTGTTCAGTGCCAAGTTACCATTTTTCTCCTTTAGGTTGCATCGTGCTCCCTTCACCCCTTGACTTTTGACTTTCCGAGCTTAGGTTGAAGTACTTGGTGCCCTTGCCAACTATAGTAGTTCAACCCCTTCACAAGTTAGGTGAGTACTTTCCAAGGGCATACCGCCAATATTTCACGAAGTTTACCTCTTCGAAAATGGCCTTACCTATCCTATCAGCTGTTTTGGATTCTCGTCCCTCCCCCCCCTCCAATATATATATATATATATATTTATAATATGTAACCCCAAACCTAAAGCAGAAGTGTGGAAGACGTAATTTCATAGGGACGACATTGTGGTCCACGAAAGGCAAAGAACATCTGACTTTTGAAACAAGGGAAGAGGCACTTTACTATGCAAATCAAACACGTGATACTCTTCCAGTCAAGCAAGCATAATCTACAGCACAATCACTCACATATAATAAAAATAATAATAATAATAACACGTTACATATTTACATTAAAACAATGCTTTATGTTAATAAAATCAAGAGCTAAAACACATCCAGTAGATCTCTATATATATCTCTACTCGAGAAAATAGACCTTTGACTCTCTTTGAAGCAATTAATTTTAAGAACTAAATTCAGGCTGCTATGCCAGAGTAGAATATAATCATGTTAGGCACTTTTGTTTGCATTATTGTAACTGCACCTACTTTTGTGTTTTGTGTAATATAATATATAATTTACAATATTTTTATATGAGGAAATTAAACTTTTTTTCTTCTCATGTTATGTTTTTTCATGTATCTTTATGATGTCATATTATTTGGCAAAATGATTTTAGTATAAATATTCTAATAAGACTGCTCATAAAAATATGGTTGAGTTTATGTTACGTCTTGTGTTATTTTAGCTTATCCAAAAAAATTAATAAAAAAAAGTTATTTTAGTTAATGTTACATCACTCAATAAATTGTTATTGATTTTTTTTTTCAATTATATAATTAGATTACATGATCTAATTATATTTTATATATTTACAAAATATCAAGATGATTAAAGGCCAATAATTAAAAAAATGAGTAAATTTTAAGGTTTTTGAATTTTAAATTTATATATATGAGTATGCGGATGAAATAGCAGATACCATTTGATTGATATGAAATTTGATATATAAACGTTAACAACATAAATAATATATAATTCAAACAATGAAAATTCTGAAATATTAATTCAAAATCAGGTGGTGTAAAGCAGTGGCGGAGCCAGGATTGTAGTCTAGAGGGGGCAAAATTAAAAGATGAAATTAAAAGTGAAATTAATCTAAAAAAATATTAATCAACAATAATAAGAAAATAAATAAACAAATAAATAAATAAACAATTGTAAGCAAATATGAATATATTTCATATTATTAAAATAAATAAACAAAAATAACCCATTCATAGCTACTAAAAAATTTACAAACTGATGGAGTAAGAACGTGATTAGTGTTACTTAAAAAATATAATAAATAAACGTTTAAAATGAATTTTTTGTGATTTGTGACATGTCAATTTGTAAGACATAAGTTGTAAAATTTGTAGTATTTCTAGCATCATTCAAGGATAAATTGCTGTGAAAAGTATCATAAATAGTAAAAATGGTGTAAATAATGATATAAAATAAAAAATAAAAAATAGTGACATAGGTGCAAGTTGCAGTAGGACAAGATAAAAACAATAGTTTGGTCACTTTCAACAAGTAAAAGTCTTCTTTTTTTTTTTTTTTTTTTTCCTCCATGTCAGTATATAACTACTTTAGACTCCTATTACTAAAAACTTTGAGGAGTCAGGGGGGCAAGTGGCCCCCTCTGGCTCCGCCAGTGGTGTAAAGAGCAACTAGATATCACTTTTCACGTGTTAACGATATTTTTACTGATTTTGACATTATTAAAGGGACAATTAGGTCATCTAAGCAAGATTCCTAGTAAATGAAAGTCTCTCTATCAAAAAAACAGTGATAATAATGAAAATCTAATGGCCTTGTTTTTCATGTGAATAAAGATAAAGTAAAGTACACAAATGAATCTGTATTTTGGATTTGGGTCCCCTGAAAAATCCAAAATTGTGGTCTGAGAATGGTACCCAAGAGGCCCTCCTTATTTTTTCTTTTTTTACTTTGGCCGAGACCAAGAGGCCCTCCTTTTCTAAATGTCAAAGACACGACATTCACATTTTTAAGGAAAGGACAAATCTGTATAAATTACAGTTCCTCGGCATTTCCTTCGTCTTACCACCGAGTAAAAATAATTCTACATATATATATATATATATGTATATATTGGTTATTTTAACTTTTAAGAAGTGATAGTTAAAATGTATGGCTAGGAGAGAGATGAGCATCAATTCTTTAAAATAAAATCATTACAATAGGTAGGTGTAATATTAATGGTGGATTCGAGACGGTACTTTCATGGTTCATATATTATTTATTGTGTACACCGTATAATACCAGAGCTTTTAATATTTTAATAATTTTTTTAAGAATAATTTTTTAAAATAAATTATTTGATAAATGAGAAATGAAAATTTTGAATCTTGAACATATTTTTAAAAAATTTCAAAAGTATTAGCTGAGCTTCTGAAAAGAATAATTATTGATTAATTTGATTTAAGTTATTAATGATTAATGAATGTGTCAAAAATACAATCATATGTGATTTTTTTTTTTGTTTATTAAATTAAAAAAAAATGTGTGTTAACATGTGATGTTTGCAAAAACTTGGATTTAATGTATACATTATCTAATTTGATCATATTACAATTTAATTTGAAAAAATATAATAAAAATACTTTTTTTAGAAAGAAAACTATACACTGTGACCATTAGTTTTCAATAAATGTAACGAAATTGTTGTAACGTGTAACCATGTTACTACTAAAGTAATAAAAAAGATGCTACTAGTAAAGAATAAATTAATATATCATACCTATAAAAACAATATACATATTGTAAAAAATTTCCATACGAGGGATATAAACAAAAAGAATGC
>NW_027070320.1:215032-228618 GCF_002906115.3 Quercus suber
TGTTACGGACTTATTATTTAATTGAAAAATCTTGACCAGTACCACACTAGTATGTTGTGCATTTGTTTTTGGCAAGTATTTCAAAGCTTGGTAGACATGTTCACAATTGGTATTGTGTGCATCATCAAGAATTAGATAAAGTACTAGTAAGATAAATTTTGTTCAACTCATTATATGGTAAGTTAAATAAACATTTTCGTATCTTTTAGTAATATGACTTACTTAATAATCATGTATATGATCTTATAAACTACCAACTATGAATTAGGGAATATTTTTTCAACCTTATTTGGAGGAAAACGTTGTTCTTAGTTGATACTAATGGTCGAACATAAAAACATAAATTAAAATGAAGTAGGTAAATAAATTCTTATGATATTTGAAGTAGTTTTGGCCACGTTCTATTTATTTTGTGGCGTCCTACCTAAGGGGATGAGTGACCCAACCTATAATTGCTTGATTTATTGAATCTCTTTATGGTGGGGGACCATTCTCACATAAGGAAGGGGTGGTCCTTCATATATAGTGTACAGTCAACGTTGTCCAGCTTTAGCAAGTTTTGGAATCAGGCTATGATATCCCTATTAATCTCCGGAAGTTTCGCACCTATCACTGACTGAAACGTGGAGTACCATAAAGGTATTGAAATCATAGAAAAAAATCAATGAAAACGTTTTCTTGAAGAAGTTTCCCGAATTGGGTGTGTAAAGATTTTGATTAATAATATCGCGCGTGGAAAATGAAATTCCACTCTACGCGTATGCTATTTGGTGACCATATGAAGTCTAAAGTCATTAGACGCACCCACCTATTTCGCAATTAAAACCTATGACTTTACCACTTAGGGAAATGCTTTTCCTAGTTTCCAGAAATTAAGGTGTAGGATAAAACCCAAAACAAGCAATACTAATATAGGATTTGGGATTTGGACTCTAGGATTTGGCGGTTTATAATTAACTTTTTATGACCCATTTGGCCATTTATGCTGTACGCAATGATGGCTCTTGTAATAACCAAGAAAGTTCCTTCTTCTTCTTTCTTTCTTTCTTTTTATTTTTTTTTTTTTTTTTTTTCACTCTGTTGTCAACTTTTTTTAGGTACATTAAAGACTGAACAACCAGAAATGAATAAATATTAGTAATGTGAAAAGGACTGTTTAAATATATACTATTTAGTACATTGAAAATGGAGGAGATAGTGTAATTTCCGCGTTATTTCCATCTATGAGAGTCACATAAAGAAACATAATTTTTTGGATTTTAATATGCATAGCTACTGTCATGTTGATATTATCGTATAGGACTTGCTAAAGTTAATAACTTAATATTATAATCGTTGAAGAAATCACAAATTCCAAATTTGGAGAAAGAAGCGAAGTAGGGTATTTTTATTCATTTACTCTACTCTCATGTAAAGAAGGAGGGTAATAAAGTTGTGCATAAGTTAGCAAGATATGTTCTTTGTATTTTAGATTTTTTGGTGTGGATGGAGAATGTTCCACCACCCTTACTTTCTGTAGTCCTAGATGATATTGCTGAATTTTCTTAATAAAGCTTGACATGCTTTCTCAAAAAAAAAAAAAAAAAAAAAAAAAGAAAAAAAAAGAAAAAAAGTGAGGTTGGGTCTGGAGGCGAGGGTGACTATGTCGTGAGATTAACTTTTTGTGGACCAAACTAACTTCAATCAACTTGCATGAAAAAATCTCAACAATTTAAGATTCCTTTAGTCCCAAGAAGATGTTGTATTAAAGAAAACTAATTGTCTTCTAGTTCTACGGTTCTACCATGAAGTTGTTTTTCTAAATCACAACTTTTACGAATAATATTAACATGTAACATCACATCCATACGTTCATGACACGTCAACCTAAGATCTATTTGACATTCCACTTCTTCAAAGTTAATTTTGATTTGTATGGTTGAAACTTAATTACTTATTATTATACTTAATTGCCAACTACACAAGTTGCACAAAGTCAAACTATGTTGAGATTTGTGTCTGGATATAAACGATGTCATTAGTGAGTTAGTTGGTTGCAAATAATTACTACTTATGTTATTGTTTTTCTACTAATTTGGTAAGTAGGGTACTTTTAAACTCACTTATAGTAATATTCTTGAAAAAGAGCATAATAGAAATAGTAATGAAGTTAAAACTTAAAAGTCAAGAGTTTTGTAACTCAATTTACTCATAATATTTTTAAAAGAGACGGCTAAAGTTTGAATTTCGGTATCCCCAACTATTGAATTATCCAAAATAAAGAATTGGAATTTGAAAGGTAAAACTCAAAAGATGTAATTATACACAAAGAAGTGCATTAGTCAATAAGCTAATAAGCCACATAATTGTGTTACATTGACTAATAAACCATATAATTAAAAATTAATTGAAAAACTTAACTTACATCATCATTTAAATAACTGTATCTAAAATTTGCCCAAACTTGAAACTGGTTTAGCACGTCAAAAAATAGTATGGGTAAAGATGATACTAATTGTAAATTGAAAGTTGTAGCCATTAACAAGAAACTGCATTAGCCAATGAGCTAATTAGCCACCTAAATGAGCTGTATTGACTAATAAATCATATAATTAAATGTTATTAGAAAACCTTAAATACAAGGTTTAAACTAAGTTTTGTCCCAATTATGTGAGAAAATATTCCAAGTGAATATATAAGTACTAGTATTTGTGAAATAAAAGGGCCAAGTGTAACCATGCTCTACCTACAATGTTAACACGTCCCCATCTCTTTCTTTTAAGTTACTTAGCCAGTTTCTTGTGCTTCACAAGCCTCTGATCATCTATTATTGCCTATCTCATCAGTTTCTTCTTTTCCCTTCTTCTTCTTCTTCTCTCTCTCTCTCTTTGCCTTTGCAGGACTTTTCTTTCTGGTCCATTTGTCCTTATAGAACCTCAAGACTGCCTTTTTTTTTTTCAACACCTTACGATCGCATCTCTCTCTCCTACCATTACACATAAGAAGCTAGCTCAAGCAACCTTCCCAGTCTTCATTCAAAGAGATTTCCTTTTTTGGAAACTTTTTTGGTCAATATTTCTTGAAGAAAATTGAGCTATGCAAATGGGGTTTTCGTGTCAAACATACAATACTAAGTAAAAAACAAAAAGACCCATTTTTTTTCTTCAAAGATCAACACTCAACAGCCTAAAAAAACCATGTTGGATCTCAATGTTGATATCCTTTCAAACAAATCAGTTTGTAATGAAAAAGACACGGTAATGGAGTTGGTGAAGCTCCCAGAAGACTCTGGCACCTCCACCTCCTCCATCGTCAATGCTGAAGAAGCTCCAACCAATGCCGGAGATGAGGACTCTTCCAACAACTCCTCCTCTGAGTTCATGTTTGACATCTTGAAGAGAAAAGAAAAATACAGTGTCCACAACACCAACGAGGTCAAACAAAACACCCCAAGTTCAGAACTTGTTACAAGGACACTTTTTCCAGTCACCGGAGAAAGAGAATCCAGGGAATCAGAGTTCATCTTAGGATCATCATCTTCTTCGTTGTCGTCGACAAAGACTCAATGGTTGAACTTGTCGTTTGCTAACTCTGGTAGTGGTCAGCCTGAGCTGAGAATTATGCAGCAGAAGCAACAGCAAGCCAGGAAAAGTAGACGGGGACCGAGGTCCCGGAGCTCTCAGTACCGGGGCGTAACGTTTTACCGGAGAACCGGGCGATGGGAATCACATATATGGTATATATATATATATATTAAAAAAAAAAGTATATGTTTGTTTATTCATAAAGAAAGAAGATGTTTTTATATGTCATCAATGGTTTAATGTTCTTTATTGATCTTTGAGTCTTATAGTATAAGCAGTTACATAAATGGTTTTGTGCTATGCAAATGAATCAATTATCTGTTTTCTTTGTATTGGAGGGTATGTATATATGTTTTCTTCAATGGTATTAATTCATTTCCTTTTTTATGTGTATACAGGGATTGTGGAAAGCAAGTATATTTAGGTAAGCAGATGATGATCTCTTTGTGTAATTTGATTTTATTGGGGAAATTAATTCAATGAATGATTTCTTTCTTGGTTCTGGGATATCTTGATGAATTCTGGTGTTGGGATTTGTTAGGTGGATTTGACACTGCTCATGCTGCGGCTAGGTGAGCGGATATGCTTGATGTTTTGAATGAAGTTCAAACTTTGTTTCATGCTTTTGTTAAATTTTCCTAAATTTGGACCTTGTGATTTCAGAGCATATGATCGAGCTGCAATTAAGTTCCGGGGGATTGATGCTGATATCAATTATAGTGTAAGCGATTATGAGGATGATATGAAACAGGTAGAAGTGGGATTTGTTTAATTGCTACTGGCTGAAATTTTTTGAGTTTTATTTTGCATATTAATTGTGGTTTGGTTGATTCGCAGACCAGGAATATGACTAAGGAAGAATTTATTCATACTCTTCGTCGTCAAAGCACTGGAATCGCACGAGGGAGCTCAAAATACAGAGGTGTAACCCTGCACAAATGTGGTCGATGGGAAGCTCGAATGGGACAATTCCTTGGGAAGAAGTAAGAGAACATTCCCTTAAACCATAATTCTGATGATTTTAAAACAAGCGGTAGCTGTCAAAAATTGGTATTATATAAGTCCTATCCTACGCTCCAGCTGGAATTCTTAGACCTAGTCATTTTGCTCTTCTGCTAATGAAATCAAGCGTAATATAGCTATAAGAAAGAACTATACAAAAGATGAAATGCTTAGGCAATCCTCTCTTTTATCCATGAGATTATCATGCTTGCAGACTCTGCAAGGTCCTTGTGATCATGAATTTATTGTCCTTGACACTAATTTGTGGTCTGAAATCTGATTTAGGTGGGGTTTAATCTTAACAGAAATCTTCATTTCCTTTTTTTGGTTGTTGTTGAATTCAGGGCCTATGACATGGCAGCCATCAAGTGCAATGGAAGGGAAGCAGTAACCAACTTTGAGCCAAGCACCTATGAAGGGGAGATCATTGTAGATGGCAATACTCAAGGTACTAATAGATATTAATGTCTTTTATTGAAATTTTCAAATGTTAATTTTTTGGTTGCAATTTACAAGTAAAAAACAAGTTCTCTGCTAATAAATATGTTGAATGAATTTCTGTTTATATGAGTTCAGGAAATGGTCACAATCTTGATCTAAGCCTTGGGATATCTAATGGTTCAAAGGGCAAGGACAATGTGGGGGATTGTCTTTCTCGTTGCAATAGAGAGAGATTAATGGTAGCCCTTCAGTCTTTTACAATGCTTACACTTTTTTTTTCCTTGTAACTTAGGTATAGTTTCGTAGGTATTTATAACTTAGGTTTCCCAATTAAATTTAATCATTTGATTGCATTCATCAATGAACCACTTGGTTGAGTTAAATTATTCTTGGAAAGGATAATACTTATTTTGCTGCATTAATCAATACAACCATGTAATTGAATTAAATTGGAAGAACTACGATACAAAATCTTAGGAACTATACCTAAGTTTTACCCTCATAGAAATGCAGGTGGATTCTTATCATATTGCCATTAATAATTGATGCCCCACTTTTACAGGCTGATAACTCTGCTTCTGCACCACTGGCTGGCCAACCTGCTCATAGTCTGACAATGACATCAAAGCACCTTCCCATATGGTCTGGCATATGTCCTGGTTACTTACAAAGTTATGAGGTAATTATCTTTCTTTCATTTAAAATTTGATTTGTTACACTGGTTAATTTACACTACCTCTACCCTGTGGAAGTTTAGAAAAATATTAGTGTAAGCACCACTGATCCCTGTAACAACAAGCATTATCAATGCTTTCTTTGCTATTTTGTGCTTCACTGAATGTCAATGTACGGAGTATGATCTACGGTGACTATTTCTTGACTCTTAATTGGCCCAGTTTAAAGTGATGAAGGCCATGTTGTGATCTGCTTAGTTGGTAGTTAATCACGGGATTAGCCCTCAAATTACCAAGAGGAAAAATTCCACAATTCTTGGGTTGTAGCAGAAATATCAACCAGGGTTGAGAAAGATCAACATGATACGTGTAGTTCTTTGTTGATTAAGAAGAACTAACAATGTGATTTAAATTCACTTATCATGCTCTCTACTTTTTCCTTCCATAAGCTAATTATAATTCAGACAGTTTGATACCTTGCTTTGATACAATTCTAAGTATCAAACTTCAATTAATATTACAGTCTAGCACAAGCAGTAAGCCATTTCCTAAGTAGAAAAGGTCTAAATGACCTTATTTTAGGACACCATTTTCCTTGTTCTTTTGACACTCTTTCCTATGGTTATTAGGGTGTCATGCATGATGTTTACAAGCCTTGCATTTCAGGTTTCATAGCAAAACTTAATTAATCTTTTATTTGCAGGGAATGGCCACAGAGAAGACAGTTGAAGCTGTTTCTTCGCAACGATTATCCAGCTGGGGATGGCAAATGCAAGGCAATGGCATTGTTGCCCCAGTACCCTTATTCTCTATTGCAGCATCATCAGGATTCTCCTCTTCTACTAGTACTGCTCCATCAGCTACCTTTCCATCTAACCCCCAGATCAATTCTGTTCAGAATCCCTTGCTTCCTTTACCCACCACATCCGCATCAAATACCAACATTTCTAACTACTTCACTTATAGGAGGAGCTGAAACCAAGATGTAATCATTTGTCTTTATGCCTTTAGAAGGTTAGGTATGGAAGACAACTTAGCCAATTATAGTAGTCTGTACTATGCACAGGTGTGTATCTTTATGATATAAAGCATATATTGCTATAGTTTCCAAAACACTTATATCTTATATTGTATAGCCTGTCATAAAAGGCTCTTTTCAAGCTATCCTTTATCATGGCCAGCCTTGAGTTTGTGATAAAAATTATGCAAGTTTCAGAAAATAATGGCCTGCATTTAGTTGGCTAATAATGTATGGATGGAGCACAAAGTTATGAGTGCTCTTGCCTATTACCTTCAATAAATGTGGCATTATATGGATAAACAGCCACCACCATTTGAGTAGCGCTGTGTAATATCACCACCATTTGAGTAGGCTAATTAGAGATGTGTCCCCTCCCAAAAAAGTTGTAAATATCATTAGCCTGGTCCAACCCGGTGGCTAAAACTTACATTTCAAGCTTTCTTGTCATTCGGGTGGGTCCACTTCAAACTATCCAAGTTGCAAACTTGTGAGCATACAAAAAGGATAATACTAAAATAAGGTTCCGTCACTATTTTCGACCCAAATGAGGCCCTGATTCCTTTGAAAAGTTCAGTCACAGCTTGGGTCAACTTCAACCCGCTCAAGTTGCAAGCATACTTATCAGCAGCTCTTTTTGGCTAGTTCTTTACAGATAAGTACAGTGACACAAGAGTTTTTTCCTTTTACAAATATTGATGTATCATGTTGTGATTGATTTATAATAATAAAGATGTCAACAATTCAGTGGTGTGCTAATGTGTTAAGGATATAATAACTTCCCACCTTAACAAATTGTGAGAAAAAAAAAAAAAAAAAAAAAGTCCTTAGCATTGCTTAGTTCTTGAGACTTCCTAGTACTAAAATTTTCAATGTAGGCATTTTGAATTGAAAGTGACTTGGACTGTTCTACTAGTCAGTTCTATCTATCCAAGGTTAATATGGCTTGTCTTTATTCCCTTTGTTTTGTGACCGCATAAAGTGTTGCTGAGAATCAGGGGCGGCTTGATGTATTTGGGGGCCTAAGGCGAAAATTGATTATCTTGTTTTAGATACAAAATTACTACTAATTAACATAAACTAAGTAGAATTTTTTATTTTTTTAGAAATTTTATAAACAGAAAAAATTTGACAAAATTTTTCATACTTGTTGATATGGTAGATTGATAATAGTAAGTAAAAGAGTGGTGTTAGTGGTGGACTTAGACGAGAACTAGTAAAAGTTTGCTGACTAAACTCTTATTATTATTATTATTCTTATTTTTTTAGAAATATAACATTTACAATATTTTTTTACAATAAATCCTATGTTTTAAGTTGCTTTTTTTTTTTTCCTCTTTGAAAATATCACTATTATTATTTTTTTGCCATCAATAACATATTGTAACAACCTGCTACTTAACATAATTGTAAAAGTATTGTAAAAAATATTGTGGACATTGCATTTCTCTCTATTTTTTATTTGTTTTTCATCTAGTAAAAAAAAATATTATTTTATTTATTGATTATAAATAACCTTATTGGTTAAAATTTGGGAGCCTTTTTTTTACTTGGGGCCTTAGGTGACCGCCTCTCTTGCTCCACTATTCAGCCGGCACTGCTGAGAATTGAGTGGCAATGATCTCCAAGGAGACCTGAACCATAAGGTCTTTGTGAGGGCTTGTCAAGGACTAGTTATAGTAACAGCATATATATATAAACGCATAAAAAGTGCCCTACTTCATTTTTTTTTTTTTTTTTTTCAATCAACTCCTTCAGAACAGTTACTCTTTGTTGCTGGTGGAGCTGCCATGGAGGTTCAGGCCAGGGCTGAAACCATAAATGTTATGATTCAGTGTGAGTTTGGGAAGTGCATTTTGCACGTTTTTTAGTGGGTCTCATGCACTGTTCACGGAACCCGCAAATACTTTTTTCAGCAAAAACAGTTTTAAAATTAGGTTTCACGACACTATTTACATATTTAAAATCTATTTTACTACAGTATTTTCAGTTTTCAGTAGTAAGCGGTATCCAAACAAACCCTTAATTCCAAACCCAACTGCTTCAGTGGTTATAGCAACCCAAAACTAGAATGACCAATGGGCCGGAAAATAGTAATCGGACATGCAAATCCTAGGCAGTTTAAATGAATGCAACATGAATTGTTAGGCAGACCCAATCTTCATCCTGGAGAGTGACACCAAATTAGCCAGCAAATCAATCCCATGATGGACCTAAATTAAAGTGATTGATTGTGAATTGCAAGCACATTTTAAGTCATATATAAACATTCTGTCTGCTACATTCTTTGCTAGTGAGACCATGAATCACGTGATATCAAAATGAGTAACATCATGGAGTTGGTTTTGGCCTAACTGGATCAACCATATTGCAAGCACATCTATTTTAATTAGTTTTCTTACACTTTTTGCAAACACTGAAAAATGATATGAGCAAGCTCTTTATTCATAATATTCTCAACGAAAAAAAAAAAAAAGTTCTTTATTGGTCGGGTATACCCAAGAACTTTTTTATGGACACTGAATTTGGGAGCAAAGAAATCGCATACAGTTGGGCTAGAACTGGAAATGGGCTGAGCCTAGCTGGGAATTGGGATAGGCTTAAGCCAGTGAACAACATGGGTTAGTAGTAATACAGCCCAAGTCAAGCCCCGTTTGGATTCTGGTTGAAATGTTTCATTTTTGAATCAAAATAAACCCAATTTTTGTAAATGGGTTTTACATTTTCAAGTCCATTTGGAAGACGGAAATGAATGTGTATTGGAAATTTGGAATGGATTGATTTGGTTTATTTATTTTATTTGAAAGTTTAATAGAAGGGAATTAAGATGGAATGTTGATTTTTATCTTGTACAAAATTTGACGATACTTGATTCTCATTCTTGCCTCCTACAGTTTATAAACACTTATATTTATAGAGTGATTATCGTACCAAATTAAACAATGGTAGATGCAATTAGCTTTTTGTGTGTTTTGTCTGGCTTAATCTAGTCAAATAATTAGAATTTATTATCTCTCCATATATATATATATATATATATTTACATACAATTATTGTGATCTCAATTCTTAATTTAGTGTGCATTTGGCATTGGTTTAAAAAACCTTTTTTTTTTTACTATTCAACTTATTTTTGCTACTATTCACGAGTTTCACTACACTTTTTGATACTATTTATGAGTTTTATTATATTATTTTAACTATTTTTTAGCTTTATCTAGAATATTTCCAGCAAAAAAATTTTAGTTTCAACTAAAATAATCTGTTACTAAAAATATACAAAAGATTTTGAAAACAAAACTTACTCATTTGAAGGGGGGATTTTTGGGAATTAGCATAGTAAAGGGTTTCTATATAGTAAGTTAAGCAACATTTCTAACGATTAAGGAAAATAGCGTCTTGAGTTTTAGAAACTTGAAATACTGTTTAAAACTCGATTGTTAGAAACTCGCTTTCCACTTGACTTCCACTTGCTGGTTTGGACAAAAAGCCACATAGATCTCGAGTCTTAAAGACTCAATTTTTATAAAATAAAAATCGAGTCTTAGAGACTCGATTTTCTTAAAGATAAACATTTTTATCAGCCCTCACTCTACACTCAACCTCACTAACTCATTGCCTCACTCACCCATAACTCTCACACCACATTGCCTCTCACCCTCACTCACCACATTGCCTCTCTCACTACTCCTCCCTCTCAACAAATTCATATATGAGGTAAGAGTTTTTTGATTTGATTGTCATTCAGTGCACTGGACCTAGTTAGANGTTTATTCCCAGGAATCTTCAATGAATTATTTATTTTTCCCATTCTATCCTTAGATTTAAATGTGAAATACCAAGTCTTTAAAAAAAATTTATTCCTCTAAATAAATAATGAAAAACAAAATATAAACTATTAATTAGCAACACATTCATTAAAACTGTAGTCTAACATTTCAACAAATAATAATTTTTAAAATAGCTTAATCCATAACAAAACAACTGACAATGTTTAGGTCTATAAGACCACAAAAGTAGCAATAAAAGTAAAAGTAGTTCATCAACAATGAAACAAATGTGATCAAAGTCAAGAGAAGTTTTGGCGGGAAAAGATAAAGACAAGAGAAAAGATATTTATGATTTGTTTTATATTTTATCTTAATTGCTTAAATGATAAGAAAAAAAAGGTTAAAATTGTCAATTTATAAAAAATAGAATTTCCTTTAAGCTTGGGAATCTGGATTCCCACCTGTTTCAAAGGGAATCCACATTCCCACTGAGAGGGGTTTAAGGGGGGAATCCAGATTCCCCTGGCATCTGATTCCCTTACGTAATTTGTAACCAAACATGGGAATCTTTAAACATTCTCGGGAATCCTAAAACATTACCCCGTACCAAACGCTACATTAATAGCACTCATTAGCATGACCCATTTTATATTCCTATCTAACCCAACAAATATGAGTATTCGTGCGTACCATTGAAAGAATATATTAATATAGAACAGAATAGCATATTGTTTACCTTAATAAGTGGTCAAAAAGAATTAATTTCAAAATAAATGTGAATCGTAGATCTTGCATTAACTGGTAACCATGAATAAGCTTACAAAACACATGTCAAAGCAAACATGTAAGCCAATTGTGGTGCCGCGCGTTCCTATCAAATAAACTATCAACATCAGATAACAAGGTTTATAATTTTTAAAAGGATTAGTTAGAAGTTCCTATCAAGAGTCCTAGTTTAATATTCTAATGGAACCATCATGGGTCCAATAAACCAATCTGGCATTGGGCAGCATGGAAGACAATTGCTCTAAGATGCAGCAAGAACAAGAAAACCACTCTCAAACAAACACGGGAATAAGAGCCATTGGAGAAATTCCGGAAATTTTGTGAACTGCATGTGTTTAATTTTTGATGGTGGTGCTCATAATTAGAAGTCACCCTTTTAGATCTCAAATTTATTGCATCATTAAACAACTTGTAGGTATCATTTTCTCATAAACCTTCACCGGCAACCCCATAAATGGTAAGAGTCCAACTTTAAAAGCACATAGATATAAATGTATAGACAATGCTAGGATCATAACTTTTGTTACAATTTGCTCACTTACTAAGTCATGAATGGTGGAGTAGAAGTGATGAGTTCACAATTCCTCCATTCACGTCTTGATACGTGGCAAAAATTGTGGTCCTAGCATTACTTTAAATATACTAAATCATATACGAATTCTCATGATTGTTGTGAATTATGATTATAGAAGCAATGAATCAAAAGTGTGATTTTTTTTTTTTAAAAAAAGGAAAGTTTGTTATTGATTCTAATTTTGATTCACCACTAAAATTACTTTTTAGCAATTTACAACTTAGGATTTGTCACGAAAGTGTTGTAAAAATATTGTAGACAGACAATTTTTTTTACAATTTTTTATATTTTTCATAAAATGGTATCAAATTTTTTCTAAAATGGTTTACTAATAAATACTCTAATAACACCCGTTGCTTGGACCCAAAAACAAATTCTTTTAATGAATAATTCTTATCCAAGAAGCAAAAACTGCATAACATTAACACATGCAAACCAGCAACAAACAACCTTAAACTGCAATCTATCTCAAAGTAGAGCAGAAACCTCCAATTCCCCCCTTTAACCAAACGAACAACAGAGAGTTACAAGAGACTGATTCTCTACATTATGTTCAGCCTTCTAATATTGGGATTCACTTCCTCAACCATTGTTAATTCAACGCGTCTCATAGTCATTGCCATATACCAATATTCAAAGAATTATTGGCACAAACCCCAAACTTTCACAATAGAATTAGTGTGTGTTTGGCAAAAATTATTTTTGCCAACTTATTTTACTATTTAGCTTATTTTTGCTATTATTTATAGATTTCACCGTACTTTTTAGTAATATTCATGAATCTTACTTTACTATTTCAGTTAACTTTTACTTTTATCTATAGTTCTTTCAACAAAAAATTTTCAGTTTCAACAAAATAAGCGAATCTCAATCAAACCCTTAGAAGCCATTTTGTCGGTAATTAAATTAAAACCCATATGCTATTCTTATATATTGGTACTCCTCTTGGAGACTTTGGACTGTGATAGATTATAGATATGACCCCCAAAATTCTCAAGAAAAATACTAATATTACGAAAAAGTTTATGATTTTTGTCATAATTCACGCGTGATAATTCGTGGTTAAAAGAAATGATAAGTTTATTTTGATTTATATATTTAATACTCACAATTTGTTCACATTTGCGCGACGAATTATGACAAAAATTATATAAATAATTACTGTTTCAATTATCAGCGGTTGTACGCTAGCTACCTTCCTCTATCAATACAGCTGCGCCCGTCAGCTACAGACTACAGCCATCTAATTTGACAGCATTTTGTAAAGGAAGCATGACGTTCATTGAGAAGTAAACGATGTCGCTTTAGTTTATTTTCATGGGCCAGAACTAGTTTACGACAAAAAAAGTGTAACAGGTGTTAAGGTTTTGACCTTTGGCCCACAGTTAGTGTCCACGTGGTAGGAGTTTGCGTCATTGGACAGCTTTTTCTATGGTGGATCCTTCTACTGTGAGGCCCTTTTTTTGCGGTGATAATCAAGATACCAGCAAATGATCAGTTGCGAACACTTGTGTTCACCACTCATTGCTGACTTCTGGAATCATGTGACACTGTAGCTTTGTTAACCACACTGAAAACAAAAACTTCCTGCAACTAATAATTGTAATTTGTAACTCTTGAATTATTTTCACAAATAATCAACACAACTACTCTTATTTTGAAAATTAAGGTAGCTAATTAAGTAATTACATTACAATTTATGTATAACTTATATGAGATTATTCATATTAGGTTATGCAAAAAAAAAAAAAAAAAAAAA
>NW_027070321.1:0-25668 GCF_002906115.3 Quercus suber
AGGACATGATGACAATCAAGAAGTAGGTTGGAAGAAACGTGAAGCCTAGTATCAAATGAATCCCAGCCCCTAAAGGGAACAATGAATTATAAAACGGCCTACGTAAAAGAACGAAGAGGTGCTGCAAACTGTAAAAACAAAGCTCTAGACCGCGGCAAACACATGTGCAGCAGGCAGATTTTGGACATACATGAAAGGGAAGAACGCAAGGCCCAAGCACTACCAGCCTGTACCTAGCCAATATGGGACGTGGTAGGGTCATGGGTCAGAGGTAGGAGGTAATGGGGGTATGGTTTGGTGGTGGGGAAAGGGGAAAAGACCTATTCTGTGGCTCTTGCCCAAGCCCTTTTGGGAGGTACGTCATGCTAGAATGACAGACTACCCAAAAGAGGCAAGCTTGAGGGGGAACCGTCAGGTACATGCCATGAGAGAAAGAGAGAGAAAGCATTTACACCATGGCAGGAAAGGGTGCCACGGTGGACTAACAAACGAAACAAACTTGCCTTTGTCTGGCGAGGATAAGTGGCACATAAACGAACTCTTTAGTGGTCGGCAAGTACGCTTAGACCAAACAAAGGCAGTTATGGGGCAAAGTGATAAAATCTGGTCATGGCAGGCCCTATAAGAAGACCCTTGTTCTGCCCTAAGAAAATTATCGAAAAATATAGGGTATCGCGAAGTAAAAGAAAACACAAGGAAAACAAGGGAAAGAAAAAAGATAAGAGAGAAAACATAAAACAAAGAAAGATAATACAGTGGGCATGCACCAGTAGGTCGATTTTCTTCTCTCCCCCTTGAAATCCTACTCTCTTTGAGGCAAGTAAACAAAAAAGATTCCTTTGGGCACTAATCATTTAGGTCTGGTTCTCTCAAAGTTATTAATCCTCACGGCAAGATCTTTTTTCGTGGAAGATTAGTTGCATTGAGAGGAGACGTTCTTCCTTTTTGGTATTTGTCTCTACGAACCCAAACTTGACTTGATATTTATTTTTCGATTAACTCATATTGTCACTTAATCATTTACTTCTTTTGTAAAACCATTGTTATCACTGTGATTGTCATAAATAGGGATTACTTGGTCATTTTTCATTAAGAAAAGGTCATTGTATTTTTGTTCTCCTGTTGTTATCATATTTGCCTGCAGTAAATCATTTGAAACAGCTTTGCTTGCCATAAGTACACTCCTGGCAGACGAGACCTAATTTGCGCATAAGCCAGCCCAAAGTGAGTTACAGTTGGACCGGTCTCAACTCTCTTACTCAGAATACTCAGGCCCATTACCGCTGGAGGTAGCCCAACCCAACGCATAGTATGCAAAAAAGGCCCCTATAGTCATCATCCTGTAGTCATAAAAAAATGTTTTGGTAAATAAATAAAAAAGCTAGTTAATATTCCTAAAGAGTCAAAGATCTTGTAGTTCAATAGACATTTTCTTATGTTTTAAATGGGCACGTTTAGAGTTAAATCTTGTTTTCACCAATTATTGAATCATCAAAATAAATTAAAAAAATCCATAAAAGGAAAAAGCCATTAAGCCATTATTGCAAAGCGAATGAGTAATTATTTAGTATGGTCAAATTACAACAACATGGCACTCCTTATATCCTCTCTCTTACATGAATATAATAAGTAGTAGTACTCTCGAAATACTGAAAAATTATTAATTTATTTTTTTGATGAAAAAAAAAAAATGATAGAATGAGCGACTTGAGTTGACGTCTTCTACCTAAGCGTGATCAATTCAAGGACGGACCTAGGTGGGGGCCCAAGGGGGCTCGGGCTCCCCTTAGGTCCAATTTTTTATTATTATATATTTTATTTTTGTAGTTGGGCCCTCTTTTCAAAACCTTAGGCTCCCATCTTCTCCAATTAGCTTGGTTATTCTAACCCAAATATCCAACTTAAAAACTTAATAAAAACATTCATAATGGTAATTTTATTTTAGCAAAAAAAAAAACTATTTTACCACCAAATAACCAAAAAATCACGTGTTATAGGAAAAGCTAAAGCTAATTTTTTTTGCAATTAAAGTAAACTGATATAAATAATAGTTGACTGTAGCAAGTTGTTAAAAATAAAATATAATATATTACTAAAATTATATTTCTTCCTTCAATTAAAAATATCAAATTCTCTATCTTCCTTTATTATTTTAATGAGTTGTTTATATTATTTTAAATGAAGTGATTAAAAAAAAACATTTGATATTGAGTGTATTGTAAAATAAGGTGGTAAAATAGATAAAATAGATTTTTAAGGTGCTAAAAGCTAAAATTTTTAGCACCATCACTATGAATGCTCTAACTTAAAAAAAAAAAAAAAAAAAAAATCCTAACAAGTCTAGTATTAAAAAAAAAAACATTATTTTTGTTTTGTTTTGTTTGGTAGATGATTACATATTAATGTATTTAGAAATAATAATTTTGTGTATTTATAATTATTTAATACTATATGAATGCTTATTTGGTATTTTTTTTTCTTTATACTTCGGCCCCCTCTGGCTTAAAGTCTTGGGTCTGGCCTTGGCGATCACAGTTAATTATTAATTTATTACCATAAAAGTAAAACAACATGAAATGAAATTAATATAGAAGTGCTATGGATCATACTCAAAAAGGCCACAGCATAAGGCCCAACAACAAAATACGACCTTTGCCGGCAAAAAAAAATATTGGCGCGGGTTTAGTCCACGTGGGCAGCCCAACGCCTGAAAACAGTGGCGCCAAAATTACCCGTTTCCCGCGAAACCAAAATTTAGCGCCAAATCATTTCATTCAACATAAATAAATTCACACAATACCAATCAAGTAATTACAACAACAATTTGACAACAATTTGAGAAATTTCTTTGAAGCTTTCAGCTATGGCGTCGAGACCAACAGCGAGAATGGTGCTGAGGCGAAGGACTCAAGCTCCGAAGCCGGTGGACGTGAAAGTGGAAGATGGGTCGGAGTCAGAAAATGGGTCGGGGTCTGATTCAGAGTACGACGGCGTTTGCTGCCAGGAATGTGGGTCGGGTGATTTCGGGTCGAAGCTTCTTCTGTGTGACAAATGCGATAAAGGGTACCATTTGTTTTGCCTTAGGCCCATCCTTGTTTCCGTCCCAAAGGCTCTTGGTTTTGTCACTCTTGCTCAAAGAGCCAAAACAAGTTGAAGTGTAAGTTCAAAGCTTTTTATTTTTATTTTATTTATTTAAAGAAATTTATTTGATGTAGTTTTGGATACTCACATGCTTATTTTATAGATTGTTATTATTGGGTTATTTATTTATTTATTTTTTATTTGATGCTAATTGCCAACTGGGTTGTGTCAAATGCTTTGTTTTGATGCGTATTTATGGGTTTTATTGTGTGCATGTATTAGATATGGGTTTTCATTTGACCCCTTTAATTAAATCGAGGACTTTTGATGGTTGATTTATACATTTCATGCCCATTTTGCACATTACATGCAATGTTTTCTTTCTCTAACGGTCAATTTAGATTGAGAGGAAGGAGGGAGAGTAGAATAGAATTGGCTGAAAATTAGCCTAATTTTTGGCAAACTCTACTCTACTCTTCTTATGTTTCCTTCAATACAAAAAAGCCATAAAAGAGCAATTTTGCATTAGGATGTTTGGGTTTTTTTTTTTTTTTTTTTTTTTTTTTTTTTTTTTTGGGGCACATAATAAAATAAACCCTTTTAATATTTCCCTTATTTATTCAAGCCTAGGAGTATCATTTTCAAAATATTTGAGAAGATAGAGGGGCATTATTCGTTAATAAACTAATAAATCTCATGGTTGTATTGCATTGGTTAATGAGCCACATTGTTGAATTTAATTGAGGAGCCTGAGGGACAATACTTACAAAATTGTACTAAATTTTGCCCTTTGTTAATATTTAATTAATCATTTAGCATAACTGGTAAAGATTGAAGATTGAGCAACCTAAAATATTGTCTGTCCATTTGCGTTGTAATTTATCTCATATCAATTGGTTTCTTCAATGATGATGTGCAGCATTCCCCCTTGTTCAAACCAAAATTGTTGATTTCTTCCGCATTCAAAGATCTTCAGACTCAAGAAACAAGCTAGTTGAAGGTAAAGAGAGTTTTGAACAATGTTGCAATTCTTCTGTGTAACACTTGTGTTTTCCATCTCTTATAGTTTGAAACTAATGTGGTATGTATTTTTTATTTTTTAGATTACCGAAAGAAACGGAGGCGACCTAGTAGCATAGTGATATCAAAGAAGAGAAGAAGGTTGTTACCATTCAACCCGAGTGAGGATCCCGCGAGGAGATTGGAGCAAATGGCGTCACTTGCAACGGCATTGACAGCCACTCGGACAGAATTTAGTAATGAACTCACATACAGACCTGGCATGGCACCGAGGTCAGCTAATCGTGCAGCCCTTGAGCTGGGGGGAATGCAGGTAGATTGGAAATCAGTGGCTTTTAGATGAGTATTTTCATTTTGGTTCAAGTAAAGTTAAAATTAAAAAAGAGGACTACTGATTCTATAATACAATTTTAATGCCCCGCAATATAGTATCAATTCAAGGATTGTATAATGTGATTTCTGCATTCTTCATTTGAAGAACATTTTTGGTGCTCATATGGATGGTTGCAAGGTTGTCAAAATCGGGATTTTAATCGTGGGAGGTAGGTGGGATCGTGAATAGTAAGATTGGATCGTGGATCGTAAGATTTTATATTATTTGAGAAAAAAAAAATACACATTGGTATATTAAATAATCAAATAAATTATATATTTATTGTTATAATTACTAGACATCACTATATCTATTTGTAAGCATTATTTAAAAAAGCCAAAAACTTCAAAATGTGACATTTTATTGAAATATTCTTTTATTTGGGTCCAACTAACACTCTCTACATTAGAGTGGAAAAACTTGGTCTATTAGGATTTTATTTTTCATTTAGGTTCAATTGAGCTTTTTGTCGGGTTAAAGAAGATTACAAAAAACAAAGGTCATTTGGGATCATTAGAATCATACGATTTTACTGATTTTGAATTATCACAAAGATTCTTAAAAGATCTGGATTATTTTAGACAGGTGGGATCATAAAATCGTAAGATCGTAGGATCCAGATTGAGATTTTGATAACCATGGATGCTTGGATGGACTAGATAAACATGTTAACAACCCTAGAATAATTGGGTGCTTTATGTAAGAATGTAATTGCCCATTGGTGCATATGAGCTGCCTTTGACATTTTAGTCATGCAAAACTGTACAAATACATTGTTATTAGTTCTCAAATATCACTTGAGGGATATATACATGAAATACCTGATTGCTGCTAGAGGTAATGTTTTAAAATTGATTGGTCAATATCTAATACCATTATGTCAACTGCATTTCAGGTATTGTCAAAAGAAGACAATGAAACCTTGAATTTGTGCCAGAGCATGATGGAGACGGGGGAATGGCCACCTCTCATGGTTGTTTTTGATCCTCAAGAAGGGTAAGTGATATACAGTTCAGCCCTAAATTGATTGTTGCACATTTCACGTTTGGTTCCTAGCTTAGTAACCTTGTTTGATTAAACAGGTTCACGGTTGAGGCAGATAGATTTATAAAGGACTTAACGATAATTACAGAATATGTTGGAGATGTTGATTACTTGAAGAATCGTGAAAATGATGATGGAGATAGCATGATGACATTGCTTTCTGCGACTGATACTTCAAAAAGCCTTGTCATTTGTCCTGACAAGCATAGTAACATTGCGCGCTTCATCAATGGCATTAACAATCACACGCCGTAAGCTCATCTTCCACCTCAAATCTTGAATTTCTCCCTTTCAATCAGCACTAGCTATGCCTGTCAAATAATAGCCTCCAGAAAAATCTTCATGCTGGGACAGATGGATCAGAGGGATACATTGTTTTTTCATGATTTAGACGCTTATAGGATGGTTATGACTTATGGCACCCTGCAGAATTTTGTTATGTTTTGTGAAACATAATATACTGCATATCATAGTCAGATAGCATTCCAGCACATGGATTGCCACTGGCTGTATCAATACATAATAGGAGTCATTCCTGGCAATGAAAATAGAAAGCAGTTTATTTAGGACTTAGGAGACCTCTAGAGTGGCTAAGTGTTCAGAGAAACTAATAGGCCATTTAATTGTGTAAAGAGCACAAGATACTCACCTAGTCACCTATTGTTTTTGTTCTAGTTTAAATTAAAATCTAATATCTACCTCTGCCCTTCCCAGCCCTAGAAATATCTCAATATTTTTATAAGCTGCATTAAGCTTCTTTAATTACCATGGGACTCATATACAGCTTAATGCTTCTTTAATTATAAAATTGTAGATATTTTTGAAAGGATAGGGGCTATGATTGGTGCAATCTAATGAAGCAAACTGATCTTTTGTTGCAGGGAAGGGAGAAAAAAGCAGAATCTCAAATGTGTGAGGTTTGATGTCAACGGTCAGTGTCGGGTCTTACTGATTGCAAACAGAGATATACGAAAGGGAGAGAGATTGTACTATGATTACAATGGATATGAGAATGAATACCCAACTGAGCATTTTGTCTAACACTTTTTCCTTGTCACACATACCCTCACGGCCTCACTGAGTTCAATGAAAGCATTTGGCCACTAACAGGCTAATTATATTGCCAATTTTTCATGACCTCTTTCCCTTAGCCCACAATTCTCTTTTTATTTAACTGCAAATGTTGAAGAATGATACTCATTTAGGTAAGAAATCATAAAAAGTCACTGCAATTCCAGTGCCATTCTTCACCAATTTGATAGTCCTATGATTTTATGGTGTTCAAGTGCCTTGAGAGACTAGCACAAAATGCATTATTTTTTTTTACATAGTAACAATGATTATAATGGTGTAAAATTCCTTCAAATTCAAAACAGTTGATTCCAAAAGCGTGCAAAATAATTTAGCATTGTTATCTTCTAAAAGGAAACTTGCGAGTAATAGTAATGCCTCTGGAGTTGGAGTGACTGCAATAATTGAAGTAGAGTTGATTGTACTGAACATGGACAGAGTTGTAAAAACATTATTGTGACTAACTATGATGGGGAATTTTCATAACCTGCTCCATCGGATCTTTTGGAACCTTTTACCAACTTGAAAGTGACTTCAAAGGGTCCTCCACCTTCAATTTCTCATCTTGCAATAATATTCATTGTGGTTGAGGAACTCCTTAAGATTCAAGCCATTAAAATTTAGTAACTACTAGCAATAAATTATTGAGAATGCCCTTTAAAAAAGGAAAAGAAGAATTGTTAAGAAAACCATCAATTCTACAGTTTGAACTTTGTCACTTTGAATGATATGAAGAGATAACAAACTGCTAAGCAACTGAATATTTGTGTGTTACTGTGACAGAAAAGGAGGAAACAAAAAAAATAAGGTGTAGCCAGGATTGAGTTGCAATCTTGTGTACAATGTCAGAAATTACGTAATGATACCTGTGGAATTACGATCTTGAATCAACTCTTAACATTAGGAGTTAAACATGGCCTAAGCTTCTCGAATTGCGACTGTGAGGCTATAAGTAAACAAAGTATATAAATTATAAAAGTATAATAAAACAAGAAACGGATCCGTGGCGCAATGGTAGCGCGTCTGACTCCAGATCAGAAGGTTGCGTGTTCGATTCACGTCGGGTTCATTTTTGGAAAATTTTGGGTCAAACTTTGGGCCTTTTTGGAGCTTCATATTTAGTTGGCCCAATAGCTTCTTCTTTTTCATTTTTGGGCCTTTCTGTTTTTAGTTGGCCCAATAAATTTATTTTTTCTTTTTTCATTTTTAAATTTCTAATTTAAAATAATAAAATGAGCAAGAAATCAAACCGCGTGAAGATTGATTTTTTTGGGTCTATGTCAGACTACGATGATGCTACATGAAAGGCTAGTATGGTATCCATCGTAATTAATGCACATTTCATTTTGCACGTCAAAATCATCGAAGTAGGTCTCATACTATACTATGTGTTAACATCAAAATTAATATTTTTGCCAATTTTTAATTATTTTATAAAACAAATTGTGTACCTATTTTATAGTAGGTAAATTTGACTAATCAAACTTAAAAGGTCATTGATGGGATCCATTAAGCTTTGGTAATGATTATCCGATTATCGGTGGGTAAAATTTTAGTCCAGTACGTTGAACAGAATATAAGACTAATATGTAATAAATTTTAGATAAATACTATATTTATATTGCATTTAGTTAAAGGAGCACTGAACGTAAGCTAAACCTCCTAATAATACGCTAACTTATATAATAAACAAGTTCAAATATCTTTTTTATTTAGACCCTAAATAGTTCAATTTTTTTAATTAGTTTTTCAAATCAATTAGCTGAATTGCATTTTTTACACTTTCTTTTCTCCCTCCAGCTTGGGGCACATGAACCAGGTACAGGATTATTCATTTTCCTTGAATAATTGAGCAGATGTTTTGATGCTTATAATTGTTTCTTTAATGATTCTTTACATTATTCCATATCTTGTAGAGCTCAATGTGATTAAATCATAAAGAAAACTTAGAAAAGACACCAGACAAAGTTGGCATTGCATTGCATTATTAGTAATAATTACAAACTTGGCAGCGCTTTGTAGTGTTACTAAACAAAAAGCTTTTGCTATGGCATTCATTTATTCTCTAACATGGATTTGTAGCCAATAATATGGTATGGGAATAAGAATAATGATAGAGAAACATTATGAACAGAAAACGTGTACAATTGTAATTTCTGCTGCAGAAATTAAAGTAACTTTGAAGTCAATTAAAACCAATTTAAATGATTCTAATTCCTCTTAACCAAACTTGTGCCCTCTTAGGCTCTTAGCTATGAATAAAATGAGAGAAAATGACAAGAAGAAGGAAAAAAAAAATAAAATAAAGGGCAATGGTGCAAAGCCCAGGCTTAAAGACAAAAAGTGGCCTGTGGGTTCCCACTGCAATTAACACTATGCAGAGAAATGCAGCCATTAGAGACCTACCCCACAACCTCAAGCTTGTTTGGTGGAGGATTGTCTAACACTTCCTTAAAGTTTTACAACACTTACTTTTCAAATAGATTTATCCTAGCCGTAGTACTTTTGGAGGGTAAGGCCTGATCAACATAAATATCAATATCTCAATCATCTTTGTAAAATATCCATCCCACCCCACCTCTAGACAGTTTTTGGCTTCACTTTTATTTTTATTTTTTAATTATTATTATTATTATTTTCATTTCGCTTCTTGAAAGATATTAAAAAGATAAGCCTTCTATCTTGTCTTGGGTTATTTGAATTGTAATTGGAGTTAGATGTCTTGTGTTGATTAGGGTGGGGTTTAGGACATAGATTGAAAAAAAATTGGTGTGCCCAAATGATCACGCGTGACTGAGTAAGAATTTGAGTTCACACTAAACTCATCATCTTAGGATGTTACTAAAAGTGAACAATGACTTATAAACACATGAATGAGCCCACTTCAAACCAATGTGAGACTCACAAGAAACGATAAAATGTTTGGAACACAAATCTACACCAATAATTTTGATACTTGGAAATAATTTAAATGTTGTAGGTCATTATTGTAATTATCTATATTCTTATATTCTATCTTTTGTAGCTCCTCTAATAGTGATTTTGTGAATGAAATCCTAATTTTGGTGGAACCACATAAGTTTAAATTTCAAAGTTTTTGTGGATGTGGTTTCTTGTTTTCTAACATTAATTATGGAATACGATAAACCTCTATCAAAGTAGATATTGATGGATCTCATACTCCATATTTTTCCTTTTCCCAAAATTCCCCTCTATCGAACAACTATGGACATATTAAACATTCATGTGCATTCTTCTACAAGTAAATCATTAACACTTATACGGAATTCGTTACTCTCTGTATTGTTCAAACAAACAAAATCCTTTTACCATTGAAAACACAAAGTAGAATGTTACTTTAAGTCTTTAACCAAAACTTGAATCATTCAACCATCTTTTAGTATCTTACATGATTCATATCCTTAAATAATTGGAGTTCCTATTGCATTCAAATTCTATCCTATCGCATTACAGAAAGACAAAAGGGAACAGGAAAAAAAAGTTAGATGTGCTATGTGGGATTAAAACTCTTGAGCAGATGAAATCGAAGGCTAGTTTACAATTCATGAGGAGCATGTCACATCATGGTATGAAATTATGAATAGTGCAGGCGTCGTGTATTGTTTCAATAAGTGAATGGCAATAATTTATTTGCATGTCCACGCTGAACTCCACTAGATTTGAGTTAATTGAGAGAAACAATAGGCCATGACATGATAGTGACACGAATCATCTTTTTAATGGCAAGACTTGTCATATTTTTATGGTCTTATCTTTGCTAAGATAAAATGCAATGGCTATTGTTGGCCCGTTATCTTCTTATACAGTACCTAGCCTTACACACACACTTAATGACTTACACGTGCAGATGTTTTTATGTACTCGGGGAGATGGTTTAGTGGTAAGAAGCTTACATTATCTTGCGAGTCTGAAGTTGTGAGTTTGAGTAGTGGCAAGTCCCATGCCATTCATGAGTAGGGTCTAAGTAGGTTGAGAGCAGTAACTACACCCATGAGTTTTTTTTTTTAATAAAAAAATGTCAGCTATATGTAAGCAAATAAATAAAGGATAACTGATTAATGCAACCATACTTAGCCCCAAAAAACAAACTTCTTAATGCAACCGATGAAGCAAATCAAGTGAAAGTAAGGAGTGAATCACCAACAAGCTTGTAGCTCGATTGACATCTAGCCCTATTCTCAATCTTTGTGTTGTGGGTTCGGCTCCCCTCCCCAAAAATGGGGAATTTTTTTTTTTTTTTTTAAATAAAAAGGTAAGAAGGGAATCAACCAAGTTGGACAGCACACAATACTCTCTCTTAGTAGTTACCATAACTTTTTAGTGGAGTTTGTGATTGTATTTGTGTTAGAATCGTGTGTGTGTGTGTGTGTAGTGTTTTGCAATATACTTAGTTGTCTAGCTCTCCTCCCCAAAAAAGGGGATATTTTTTTAATTTTTAATTTTTTTATAAATAAAAAGGTAAGAAGGGAATCAACCAAGTTGGATAGCACACAATACTTTCCCTTAGTAGTTACCATAACTTTTTAGTGGAGTTTGTGATTGCATTTGTGTTAGAATCTCATTCTGTGTGTGTGTGTGTGTGTGTGTGTGTGTGTGTGTATTGTGTTTAAACTAAGTTTGACAGTGTTTATAGTGTTTTGCAGTATACTTAGTTGTCTAGCTCTCTATTTGTTTTTATATTAACATTTTTTTTGAAAAATGAAACATTTTCCAAAAGGTATTTTCTAAAAAACTATCTCATTTTCCTATGTTTAATAACGACCTTACAATAAGTTAAAAAACTATTTTTTGACTTCTCATATTTAGCTTGGCGTAAAATAGAATTGTTTTCCTTATTAAGCTTAATTTGTGTGAGATAAAGTTGTTTTCCAGAAATTTTTTGCGGAAAACAACTCTATCTCACACCAAGTTAAATAAAGAAAATTAAGAGAGAGTTTTTCTTTGAAAATTTTTTTTCCTACTGATACTATCAAATAGAAAAGTGCAAAAAATTCTCTTTACATGAGATTTTTCATTGAAACAAACAAACCTACTTCATGGTAAGTCCATATTTGACGTGGCAAAAATTAATATGGTTTTTCAACTTGGAGATCAATTTATAAACTCTACAAATCCATGTTCTCCAAGTAATAACCTTTTATTATTATATTATTTTGGTTTAATTCATCTGATCAATTTCCAAGAAATAATCTTATTATTAGACTAAATCTAACACATATGCTATCCTGCAAGGACTCTATTTTGAACTAAAACACCTCAATATATAGAAAGTAGAAACAAATATAAAATTCTTCAATAGTTATTGACTTATTTCTTTTTTTATTTAATTATAAAACAGTCTAACTATATTTTTACATATCAAATCCTCACTAAACCTTAAATTTTAGACATTCTATCCTAAACCCATCGAATCCTATATATATATATTTGAAAAACATAAATTTATACTAAACCCCTCTCATTTATCCTATCATAAGTTAGTAAAATGGGTCCCATTAAATTGATTCAACCTAAAATCAAAAATCAAAAATATTACTATTTAACAAAATTTAAGCATTAGTAAGCAGTTTTACACTTAAGTAATATTTTAGGAAAGAAAGAGATGAACACTTACTTTTATTATAAAAACCATATACTTTTTTGTGTAAATAAAATTAAAAATATATGTATTTTAATAATTTGAATTGACAATTAGGTTTGATTCTGGTATCTAAGTTAAAAGAAACTCAAATATTTTTCAAACCCATAAACCCTTAAAAAAAAAATCTAAACCTCAGAATCAAGTTGATTTAGACAACCCACAGATCCGACCCATTACCATCCCCACTTCAATGATTGAGATTGAGCTTTCATATCTTGTCCTAAATCAAATATACGTACGAAGAGATTCTTCCCCACCCTACCTAATTGCATGAAGTAGAGTTGAACTTTTTGTGATTATTATGATGTGCAAACTAATACTCCAATGGTACCCCAGATTTTCAAGAGTTTTATTATCTTATCATGTACAATTAATTGAAATCTGAAACCAAGTGTTTAGAAAAAGCCAAAATAACATATAGACTAAGAAAATCATAGTTGGAAATCTTCAGAAATTGTCGGCCAGAACTGATCAACTAAGAAAAAGCATATAACTGAAATTCTAATTCATAAATTAAACTACCAACTATAGATGTCTGAATTTTTTTTAAATACATTTATAGACTAAATTAAGAGTTGAACACCAATAATGTTCTTTATACAACCCATTCGTGAGCTCAATATATATGAGAGAGAGAAAGAGAGAGATTTAATTGGCTAAATGAGATGCATCCTCTATATTCCAAGTGGTATTAACTTAATTTGTGTATGAATCACCAAAAAGAAAAGGGTAGGGTTCATTGGCAATTAAGGTAAACTAGGTCTAAAAGAAAGAGTTGTTGGGATTTGAGTTTCTTAAAAAACCTATTAATTATGAGCATGAAATATGTACAAGTCAACTGTGAAGAGAATTTGGTGCTGTTTCACAATTACACAACCATGCACCTTGGAGTATCGTGGACAATAGGAGAGAGTTATTAGGGCTAGAATCTTGGGGTGGACGTGTGGGGGTTTCCAGAGAATTATTTGTTCCTTAGGATGTAGGCATACCCTATAAATAAAATATATTCAATTACATGTAATGTCTGGTAGATTTACAACTCATGAATCGTGATCATATATCATAGAAATGACATGACAGAGAGCTATATAGCTCTTGTTTTTTAGAATCATGAGGCTTGTTGTTAGCCAAACTATAAACCCTATTTTTGATTTGTTGGTACACCAACTTTTGCCCATTTTTATTGCACCATTAATAACAACAAGCATTACATGACACATAGCAATCATGTGTTTGAAGTTTGAACCCATGTGATGTGAATAGATAAATATATCATCTTACTAAATTGTACTGCAAAGTTTCTTTAATCTTTATGCATGCTTGCATAAATCATGGAATGTTTTTCAAATACTTTTAAATTGGGATTTTGCTTCATGTAGAGGCACGAGGCAACTTCGCTCATGCATGACGATTATTGTAACAGATAAATATTATAGTGCAATATAATCTCATCCTTACATCATTAAGATTGACAACTCCTACATTTTTTTAGGCTAAATAATAAATTACTCGAAGCACTTATGTGTTTGAAGTTTGAACCCATGTGATGTGAATAGATAAATATATCATCTTACTAAATTGTACTGCAAAGTTTCTTTAATCTTTATGCATGCTTGCATAAATCATGGAATGTTTTTCAAATACTTTTAAATTGGGATTTTGCTTCATGTAGAGGCACGAGGCAACTTCGCTCATGCATGACGATTATTGTAACAGATAAATATTATAGTGCAATATAATCTCATCCTTACATCATTAAGATTGACAACTCCTACATTTTTTTAGGCTAAATAATAAATTACTCGAAGCACTTGACTAGTTTCTAATACTTTATTTTAGAGTTTGATTCTACCTGATCTAAAAAAATGTTAAGAATGACCACTGTGGGGTGCAGTGCCGGCTTAATGGGTGAGCCAAATAGGCAACCACTTAAGGCCTCCAATGAAAAAAGACCCTTAAATTTTTACTAATAGAGATATTTTTGTACCAATAAAAATATTAATTAAGCCCTAAGTATTCACCAATAAATCAGTTAAAGAAAAATATTTTCATTGGATGGGTTAATCATTTAATCTCTCACACATAAATGTTAAAAAAAAAAAACTCATTAATCTTACACTAATAAATAAATTTATACTCACATTCTATTTAGAAATATCAAATATATAACTTTATTAAAATTTTCAATCATAATTTTTTAGTATTTAGTTACTTTATTCAATAAATAGTGTTTATTTTAGTTGTATAGTCATTGAATAATGCAATGAGTTCATTTTAATTGTAATTTTTTTTTCTGAAAAAATAGATTTTAAATGAATAAAAAAACCAAAAGTTAAATAAATATTCTATTAATATTCAAAGTATAAGAATATACCTCACTTACAGTTGTTGTCTTAGCCCCACAATACCTTGAGCCGGCCCTGGTGGGGTGTAGCTTGATAGTAGAAGTTATTAAATTGTTTCACTTGGTAAGCAGTTCAAGCGATAATTTTAACAAAACCCCAGTGGTACATGTGATATTATTTATTGCCTTCATGTGACCTGTGGTGGATGAGTTCACTCTGATAGCCTCGTTTTTCGTTCAACCAAAAAAAAAAATGATAAAGACTTAAAAGAATGTGCATTTGACATAGGTAACAATGGTGTGTGGTAATTAATATATACTTCACCAAAACAACATCAATGATGAGCTTTATAGCTTGATTACCGCCAAAGATGAAAAGTAAAAGTGTCCATCTACAATGCACAAGCAGCATTGTCTCCTTGTTTGGGGGTTGAGTAAGACCTGAGCGGCACACAATTACACAAAAAAAAAGGTAAAACAAAAGAGAAGGCCGACAATGGAGTAGCAGTTAGGTGAAACATGGTAGTTTACTAGCTCTTTTTTCTTTTTTACTAGGGCTCTCTTCTTTAACTAAAGGGTTGTCATATCTTTCTTCTGTATAATCTATAGCAGCCCTTTTTTTTTTTAACTTTGTTGTAGGCATCAAATATTCATAATAATAATGCAATAGACAGCCTTTGCGTAGAAAGCTTTTGATATTGTCATCAAGACAATGACCAAACACTGAGACTATAATAAAGCGAAAGGTTAATTTTTTTTCTTTCTTTTTTTCTGCTAGGTAAAGTGAATGCTAATTTGCTTGAATTGATGGAGCAAAAAGAATTCATAATTCAAATGGGGCTGATATCATGAAAGCACTCCAAGTAAATTGTTCGGTTAATTGGGAACAAAAGCCTCTTTTACTTTTTGACTTTTTAGGATTGTATGGCTTTAAACGAGACAATATAAGTCTTATAAAGGTGAACTAATCAGTATTAATGTCTCTAATCATTCTTTATGATCACCATATTGACACAAATGTTCAACATAAATTGCGGTGGTTTTCAACCTGATAATAATTTCTCATAATTAAAGTATAATTATAAGGATTATAATAAGAGTAAAAGTTAGATACATGTTCTTGACTAGCTCAACCCAAATAATGTTATCATTTTTAATGACTATTAAATTCAATGCAATTATATGGTACAATAAAACTATATACCATTAAAGTATGCAAAATTATTTCAAATAACTCCCCTCCAAATGCAAAATTATCACAAACATTCTTCACCTTGACCAAAAAAAAAAAATTTCATATTTATTTCTTATAATTAAATGCATTTAATATGATCTTAAAAAATTAATCAATTACTGGGAACATGCTATAAATTATTAAAACGGGCCCCAACGTGGATGAACATTCACTAAACAAATGATGGAAGGACACTATCCAAAAATAATAAACAATAAATCTAATTTTACAATAACTTTCACAATCATAGTTCTTAATTATTGAAGTGACACATTATGATTAGTATAAGAAAAATTTTAGAGATATAAACTTTTTTATCCAAAAAAAAAAATTAATGTTATTGGTGGGTTCAGATGAGAATTAGTAAGAAGTTGACCACAATAATAGTTTGTAAAAATATTGTAATATAATTTATAATTGTAGCATTTTTTTAATAAAAATATGGTCATGTTACAGAGTGTCTTTAAGACAGTTATTAATAAACATTTAAGAAAAAAATTTATACTACTTTTATAGGAAATTGAAAAGGCGGTCAAAATTCTATCTTTTTTAAAATGGTTCATTAACAAATGTCTTTAGGGTATTCGTTAACATTTCCTATAAAAGTATCGTTAAAGATAACTTAGTAATTTCGTATAAAAGTGATGTTACATTAATAATAATTTATCGAATTATCAAATTGTGAATTCAATAGCTGAAGAATTTTTTTTTTCTTTTTATAAATCAAACCAAAAATAAAACTTAGAAATAGGATGAACAAGTTGGGCACAGATCATAACCCAAAACCCATGTCCTATAGATGATATAGATTGTCTCCAAAGGCAGACATGTCAGTCTGTTACCTGGTTATAAGTGGAAATGTATTGGACTAAGGTTTGTGATGACATCAAAAATGCCCTTACCATACACTGCCAAATTTAATTTTAATCAAAGGAAAAGGGGTTGACAATTTGACTTGATCATCAACAACAACAACACCACAGATTGATTCAGAAATAAGGGAATAAAAACAATGTATGGGTCATCTCTGACCGTTGACCAGTCCATCATGTGGTTATATCACTTTTAAATATTTACTTAATTGTATAGTTTATAAGTATATTTTATGAGAGAATAAAGTAATTTTCTTTTTGGTCATTCAAGTTATTATTTAATTTTTTTGTGCTTAAAATTTTGGAATTGACCTTTTTTTTAAATGGAAAGTTGGGTAGCGTACCTACCCAAGCTTGCAATTTCGGAAGTACAAGAAACAAAAATCCTTGTTTCATTTTAACTAATATTTATTATATTTATTTCAAATCAGATTTGACTGCATTTGTGTAATGGATGATTATTTATTAGGGTATTTTGGGAATTTTTATTTTGTTTAATATCCAAGATATAGGTTAGTAATTACTAGAATTGAAATCCGGTGCAATCAAAACTTAAGATTAAAAGTTTTAAAATTTACTTTTAATTTCAGCCTTTAAATGAAATAATTTTTAACCTTTAATTTTTTACTATTTTACTTTTATACTTTACTTTTTAACTTCTCTCTCACATCCAATGATAATAGTGTTGCTATTGCATCGGATCCCAATCTTAATTGTTATGCCAAGACAATGTTTTAAATGGTATGATATTCTTATAATATTTTAGATATAAGTTATTTAGAATATTCTTTTTTAAGCAATAGATGGTGAAATTGATTGTAAAAAAAAAAAAAAAATTGATGATGAAAATTTTTTTTTTTGAAACTATGAAATTCTGAATTCTTCTAAATTTAATAATATCTAATCTTTCGGTCTTGGATAAAATTATAAAGTGTTTTGTTGTTGTTGCTTAGTAAAGGGTAATGGAGAATAAAGTTTGTAGGTTCAATTCAAAGCCAACTTTTAAAAAGAAAACTCCAAGTCGGTAGTAGTTTAAAGAATATTTAATTTGATTATTCACATCCATTATCCAAAACCATTTCCCCCAAGTAGAAATAAAAAATCAGAAGTATTAAAGCAGCTATATTAATAGAATATATTGTCATTTTTATCATCTTACCAAATTTGTGATTAGTCAATTCATAAAAGTAATTGTATATTAATCACAACTTATCATTTCATTTTTAGCAACCAAAAAAAAAAAAAAAAAAACTAATCATCATCAATTTTTGCAAAAGTAGAAATTGTATTGGAAAAGTGATATCTATATATTTTCAGTTAAGTTAAAAAGAGGTATATATTTGTATATTTTATTTGTTCTTTGTATATATTTAAAATTTGTAATATAATTAGTTAAAAGTTGTATTAGAAAAGTGATATACTTGTATTTTATGTTAAGTTAAAAAAAGTCAGTATATTTTATTTACTCTTTGTATATACTTATAATTTGTAATATAATTCTATAATCTATATAAAATTGAAGCAAGAAAATGAATTTTATAATATTTTGATATATAAATTTTACAGGCTCATAATTTTTAATTTTTATCCAATTTTAGTAAAAAGGAGAATCATTCAACTAAACAGAAAGTTCAAGACAGAGTCTATTAAAGTACAATCCATAATAGTTTCGACAGGTAGTTATCCAAAATATGAGCATGATGAAAATTAAAATACAGCAAAAAATCAGACAAGCTTACAATTTTGCACATCTTTATTGTAATATATATAAAAAATTATTTCAACTTTATTTTTTTAGAAAATTACTCTTTTTCACCATAAATTATACCTCTAATTACACTTTACACCATAAACTTTTCGAATACATGTTTTGCACCCTAAACTATAATCATTGTTACACTTTGCACTCCAACATCAAATTTGCTGTTAATTTGAATTGAAAAATATGTCATCACGTGAAAAGATTTAATTGCCCATTTTCTCAAAGATTTAAAAACAAAAAAGATAAATTACACTTAACTACCTTAAATTATACTTCTGATAACACTTTGCACCCTAAACTTTGAATTTCCATCCAAGTTAACAGCAAATTTAATGTCAGAGTACAAAGTGTACGAGAGAAAAGGTATTTGATATCAAATGATACCATGTCAGTAATATTATAATCTAATAAGTGTGAAACATGTCAGCAAAAAATAACTAACCCATTAACAATTGAAAGACGTGTTAGTAGGAGTAGTTATTTTTGTATACATGTCTCTCGTTAATTAGATTTTGATACGGATAACTTGGTATCATTTGATATAAATACTTTTTCGTAACGAGAATTATATTTTTGGGTGCAAAACATGTATTCAAAAAGTTTATGATGTAAAGATATGTGCTATAGTTTAGAGTAGTACAATGTAATTTTTTTTTAGAGGAAAAAATAATTTTATAATTAAAAAAATTTATTTTAACATTAAAAAAACATATATTAAAAAAAAAGTGGGAGTGAGTGACACATGTAATTAACTGAAAAATTACTCTCACAAAAAAAAAAAAATTACAGACTAGTATTAAAAAAAAAAAAAAAAAAGTACACAAAGATCCATTTTTGTAAGTTCGTAGGGACAGAAAATACAAAGACAGCCTATTCTCGAAATCTCGTAAATCGGGCCGATTCAGTTCACGAACATCGAAGAACCTTAATTCTTCGTTCCTGTTTTACCCCTGCCTCTTTTACATATTTATTACACACACATAACATAAAAATAAATAAAATTACTAAAGCACATAATATAATACTACTATGTTATTACTATATTATAGTCCTTAGATTTACTTGTTTCATTGTTTTTTGGACTATTATATATACATATACATATACATATTATATATATTATATTTTTTTTCCATTTTATTTCCTTGCTCTGCTTCCTCTGCTTCACCCAGAGACAGAGACAGAGAGAGAGAGAGAGAGAAAAAGACAGACAAAGAGAAAGAGAGAGAGAGAGTCTTAAAATAAAGCTCCAAATTTCCATGGATGTTTCGATCTATGTCCTCCTCAGTTTCAAACAAATCTCTTAGAAACAAACCCATGTAAGCAAATTTTCTTTTTCTTTTTCTTTTGAGAAACCAGCAAATTTTCTATATTTCACAGAAAGAATATCACATTTGTTTTTATAAATAAAAATTTGTTTTTGGCTTATAAATGCGTGTTTCTGATTCGTTTCTTCAGCTATAATCATATGATCTTTGATTTTTGTTAATGGGGTTCTGTTCTCTTTGTGCTGAGAGCTGTATTGGACCCTTAATTTACTGCAAAATTCTGGGTTTTTATTGATTTTTTTTTTTTTTTTTTGGGGGATTGTTTGTGAGGCAAAATCATGGCCTTTATTTTTTTATTTTTAATGTGTGGAAGACCAGGTTCAATGGTTGTGGATTGGGATCCATGTTGGATCTCTTGGTTTTTGTTTTTATAGTTATTGTTATCATTGTTGTTTGATTTAATAGAATATTTCTGTTGCACTAATCTTGGATTTTGTGTTTTGTGTTTTTTGTTTTTTCTCCTTTTTTATTTTAGTTTCTTTTTTGAGGGGTTGCTTGTTTGGAGGGGATTGAGGATTTAGCACATTGCCTAGGACTTATAATGTTGGTACCATGAGGTGGGGTTTCATGGGTTGAACTCAAAGAATAATGGGAAGCTCTAGTGAAGATGAAGAGAATCGATATTTCGATGCTCTAGAGGATATAGCATCAACATCAAATGTTAGTCCTGTTGGCAATGAGATATATGAGTCTAATTCTAGTGTTAACGTTCGAGTTTCGGATGGTTTTCCTTATGATATATGGATTCAGAGCCCGGGAAGTGTTAAGGAGCGTCGGAGCAAGTTTCTGGATTGGATGGGAATGAGTTTGGATCGCATTGCACACGGGAATTCACTAGATGTATGTAGGGATGTACAGGAAGAAGTGGTTGATAGGATTAGAGAGAATAGTGGGGCTGTGTTGAGGAACTCACGTTTTGAAGATGAGTTTTGTTCGAGTCGGTCTTCAATGACTTGTCGGTCTGAAGATGATATGGATTCTTCTGAACCTTTTAGCTCAAAGGAGAACTTAGTAAGCCAAGATGGGAATATTGATAGAGAGGCAAGTTCAGACCAGTCAGTAAGGGCTGAAGAGTCTCGGAGCACTTTTGGGTTAGAGTCTCGGAGCACTTTTGGGTTATCCCTCTCGTTTAAACGACTGAAGAAGAAGGACTTTGAGGGGACTAACAACTTGGTGGGGTCAGTGAGGACACCTAAGAGGGGTTGGTTAAGTAGATTGCGTTCCATGACGTGTGTCGTTGATAATCAAGATGAAGCTAATCAACTGAGACCTGGTGACGATGATGCAATTCTACAGTCTAGGGTTCAGAGAGTTAAGGTCCGGCAATGCAAGAAGCGGTTGAAAGAACTCTCTGCTCTTTATATGGGGCAAGATATCCAGGCACATGATGGTCCAATTTTGGCAATGAAATTTAGTCCTGATGGGCAGTATCTTGCAAGTGCTGGTGAAGATGGGATTGTGCGATTGTGGCAGGTGGTGGAGGATGAGAGATCTAATGAACTTGACATTCCAGAAATAGACCCATCATGCTTATATTTCACAGTGAATCATCTCTCTGAATTGAAACCCCTCTTTGCTGATAAAGAGAAAATGTGTAAAGTGAGCAGCCCGAGGAAATCATCAGACACAGCATGCGTAGTTTTCCCCCCTAAAGTTTTCCGGATTTTGGAGAAACCATTGCACGAGTTCCGTGGGCACAGTGGTGATATACTGGATCTCTCATGGTCTAGGAATAATGTAAGTAAATTATTTGAGTGCCAATTTAATTTTATGGATTGAGTATAAATGTTATTGATTTTCATGAATGTGATGTTTATTTTGATGCAGTATCTGCTCTCATCATCAATCGACCATACTGTTCGTCTGTGGCAAGTGGGATGTGATCATTGCCTCAAAGTGTTTACACATAGTAATTATGGTGAGCTCCTTGATGTTTCATTGTTTCAACCTAAAATCAATTTTGTTAGTTAAGGAACCAGCCAGGGTTGGATAAATGTTGGGGCAGTATCCTGATGTTGTTGTTTTATTATGCTGTAGTTATTGTTGCTGATTTTTACGTTATGCTGTGATGCAGTGACCTGCGTTCAGTTTAACCCTGTTGATGATAATTACTTCATCAGTGGTTCAATAGATGGAAAAGTTCGTATTTGGGCTATTCATGGTTGTCAAGTTGTTGACTGGACTGATGTAAGAGAAATTGTCACTGCAGTGTGTTATCGCCCTGATGGGCAGGTTTGGTGATTTTCTTGCTCTTTTGTCTTATAGATAGGATCATCAATAGTAAGTGATGCTATGTTAACGTCTCTTTGTTTCTGTCACAGGGGAGCATTGTTGGCTCTATGGATGGAATGTGCCGCTTTTACAATGTATCAGGTATGCTAGTTGATAAGTACTTGCAACCTGGCTATCCTTTTGCTTTGCTTCCTTTGTATAAGTTGCAGTTGTTACTTTGAACAAATTTTTTGTAGGATATTGACAAGTTGTGTGATAATCCCATCTGTGTGCTGTTTTTCTAATTCATCATTATGTTTGAATGATACTACCTTAGCACTTCTTGGTATTACGTTAACATGATTTGTTGTTTATAACACACACACACACACACACACACACACACACACACACACAAAAATCAGTACAAAGAATGTGGTTGGGTAGTTTTTAGTCTATAAGATAGAAGAAAGTTTAGGTAGGCATGCATGTGGAATCCTCAGAGCAAAGTAGCCCAGGCACTTTCTCAAAGATTGGAGATGCTATTTTATATTAACAGTGACAACAAGAAACATAAGCTGCTTAAGATGAAGCTGATGTGAATTACATTGTTCTACCAAGAATAATTTTTTGCCTCAATTATTATAGTTACCTTGGAATTTAAATAATATTATTAAGTTCTGAGGCAGTTTAATTGTTTTTGTAATGTAACTAGTGTAGTCTGTATCTCCTAGTCTGAAATTGTTGACTTTGACTGAAAATGTTATGATTGACAGTGGCTTTATAACATTGGATGTTATTTATAGGTTCAATTAATTCATTCTCTGTTTTTCTTGGATCAGATAATCACTTGCAATTTGATACCCAAATGTACTTACACAGTAAGAAGAAACCACCCTGCAAAAAGATAACTGGCTTCCAGGTAGTTATTACTTGCCCACGTTTTTTTTTTTTCCCCTTTTGGCTGTTTCTTTTATTTATCTTATTTTCCTTTTTCATTTAAGAAGTGCAAACTTCCTAATCATATGATATTTCCTTCAGTTTTTTCCACAAGACTCTAGCAAAATAATGGTAACCTGTGCTGATTCACAAGTCAGAATTCTTGATGGGCTCAATGTGATTGGCAAATACAAGGGTATGCTGTTGTTCCTTCATCTTCTTTCTTTGAATTAGTCTTAAATTCTAGTTTTTCTTGGTTTCTGACATTGGGACCCTTTAGAGGCTGCTTTTGTCCTATGTAAGCTATGAATGATAAATTAGTGTATATTAACAAATTTAAAATTCTATTTGCTGTGGAATTTATGTTGGGAAACCTAAATGACCATGTACAACATGATAGAATACGAGCATTATGATATCTATCTCCTTGTTTTTTAGTGCTGAGTTTAGTTCTGATCTAAATGAGGGCTTTGTTCTATTTTGCTTTCCCCTCTTAATGAAATATTAAATATTAAATTTTCTCTTTCTCTCTTTAGGCCTTCGCAATGCGGGAAACATTATATCTGCGGCTTTCACTTCAGATGGGAAACATATTGTTTCCGCTTCTGAGGATTCTAATGTATATTTATGGAACTGTAGTCAGGAAGAGTCTGCTCTCCCCCAACCCAAAAATATAAGATCTTTTGAGCACTTCTCTATGAATGCATCTGTGGCGATACCTTGGTGTGGTCTGAAATATGGGAACTCAGAAAATAGAAGGCAATATCAAGGCTTGGATGAGAATCTGGCAGAAACTCCGTCCTTCGCTTCACCTGCTTCTTTTGTGCTGAACCAAGAATTCTTCTTAGAGTCCTTTCCCAAGGGATCTGCAACTTGGCCAGAGGAGAAGCTTCCCACTTCAAGCCCAACGGCCAAGTCAACTACATTAAATAAATCTCAATACAAGTTTCTGAAAAATTCTTGCCAGAATATACCCAGTTCTCATGTGTGGGGTCTGGTTATTGTGACTGCAGGCTGGGATGGACGGATCAAGTCATTCCACAATTATGGGTTACCAGTATCTGTCTGAAATCCTAGTGGCTTGGCAGAGGGTTTCCACTTTCCAGAGAATCATAATTCTGATAGCTTTGTTGGGCACTAAGTAAGACCCTTCTTTGACTACCACATGCTGCATATCTAATGTTGGGAAAGCGGACAAGTGACTTTATGCTTGGTAGCATCAACCGTCACAACATGTTCTGTTCTGTTTCGAACATTTGGTAAGCATGTGTAGCATGGATGATTTTGAGAATTTTGTGTTTTTCGAGAGGGCCCCTTCTCAGATATCAGGTGTTCTATTGCGGATTTAGTTCATGACAGGTGGCACCAGTTCCATGGTTGCAATATATAACCTGACCCGTAATCAGCAAATGGCTGAGGTTAGCTTATCTGGTTACTTTGCTCCATATTGCTACCTGATTTGTTAGTCTCAGAAGTTTTGTCTGCCGGCCCAGCAAAAAGGTGTGAAGTCGTGTTAGGAGAGGCCAATTTGAGATGTTTATCTATGTATAATGCAGGTGCCTGTGGGGCCTTGTATAACCATTTTCTTTTGTTCTCTTAAATACAAGGAGGATTCCAGAGCTGGTGGTTGGAGTTCATTTGGGAAAAAAATTGGTGGGGAACTTGGCCATGATAATGTCTTAGCTGCTTTCAATGATTGAATTGCTTGTCTGCCATTTACAATCACTCTCATGGTAGGGCCAGTCACAACTGGAGCTGGTGGTGGGAGTGCATGGCCGGCCATTTTTTCGCAAATTGGATTTACAATTGCTGACCCAAGTGCTTGAATGCAATACATCGATGCTTGGTTTCATAGGACATATCAGTCTAACTTGTCACTCAGCTTGAATGGTGATTGCCTCTATTGTTTTGCTAACAGAACTTGCAGATGTTACTCTCAATTTTTAGCCTAACCCCCCCACCTTGCCAGTGGTATTTATAAGCTCAAATAAAATTGCCTTTTGAGTTTATTATGGCATATATGTAACTGTAATTTCCTCGTGTACATAGAACTTTTTCAGTAGTTCTTTACATGTTTACACTTGTAGCATAATGGTTAAAAAGTAATAAAAAAGTAAAAAGAAACAAGAATATTGGTTTTGCATTTCTGCTGCTCTATATGGTGAATGATGGAATCTTTCAATTGGCACTTGGCACTTTGGATTCCTCTTTTTCTAAGGGCATTTAAAATTGGCTTGAGTTTTAGGTACTGCTGGGAACAAGAAAGAGCTGCCTAGAAGGGCATCATAAAATCTTTGGTTTCAAATCCAAATTCATTAATTGTTCCTTGCTGAGGGTACCTGTCTTGTGGGTATCTCCAAAAAGAAAAAAGGAATACATATATATAATCGAAGCTAGGGAAAGAGAGAGAGAGAGAGAAGTGGGTTCAAGAAGAAAGGCTAGAAGATATAGCTAGAGAAATATGGTGATGCCTTCTTTTGAAGAGATTCACTTTCTATAAACTATTGATTTTTTTCCACTTTTACTTGTAATCTCTATTTTTATTCGCTTGTTGACGATTGTGGTCTTGGGTGTTTTTATTTGGTCTTCCATATCATTATTAGCCTTTTTAATCAGGTTGGAATTTGCAAACAGTGTTTGCACTTTTTTTTTTTTTTTTTTTTGCATTTTTTAGTTTTTTTATTTAAATTCAAACACACCAATTTGATGAACTTACTAAGTAGAATC